>NC_092088.1:88354284-88654284 GCF_045679555.1 Salvelinus alpinus | reverse complement strand
CTAGCGGAACCCCTCGACAACATTCCGCTGAAAAGGCAGCGTGTGAAATTAAAAAATATATTTACTTTCACACAGTAACAAGTCCAATACAGCATTTTTCCAGCCAAAGATAGGAGTCACAAAAAGCAGAAATATAGATAAAATGAATCACTAACCTTTGATGATCTTCATCAGATGACACTCATAGGACATCATGTTACACAATACATGTATGTTTTGCATAGTTTCCTAAGAACGCGAAGCGAGGCGACCATCTCTGTCGGCGCCACGGCTCTGGAGCGCCGCTTCTGGGTGAGCATTTTCTTATTTGCTTACGGCCTTATAGAGTTGGTTGAGAGCGGTCTTAGTGCCAGCTTCGGTCTGTGGTGGTAAATAAACGACTACGAATAATATAGATAGAGTGGTCTACAGCTTATCATAAGGTACTCTACCTCAGGCGAGCAATACCTGAAGACTTCTTTAGTATTAGACATTGCGCACCAGCTGTTATTGACATATAGACACACACCCCCACCCCTCGTCTTACCAGATGTAGCTTCTCTGTTCTGCCGGTGCATGGAAAATCCCACCAGCTCTATATTATCCATATCGTTGTTCAGCCACGTCTCGGTGAAACATAAGATATTACAGTTTTTAATGTCCCGTTGGTAGGATAATCTTAATCGTAGGTCATCAATTTTATTTTCCAATGATTGCACGTTAGCAAGAGGAACGGATGGCAGTGGGAGTTTACTAGCTCGCCTATGGATTCTCAGAAGGCAGCCCGATCTGCGGCCCCTTTACCTGCGTCTTTTCTTCAAGCAAATGATGGGGATCTGGGCCTGTTCCAGTGAAAGCAACATATCCTTCTCGTCGGACTCGTTAATGGAGAAGGTTTCTTCCAGTCCGCAGTGAGTAATCGCTGTTCTGATGGCCAGAAGTCCACCTGGCCTTGCTGCTGTTCCAGTTTCAACTGTTCTGCCTGCGGTTATGGAACCCTGACCTGTCCACCGGACGTGCTACCTGTCCCAGACCTGCTGTTTTCAACTCTTAATGATCGGCTATGAAAAGCCAACTGACATTTATTCCTGATTATTATTTGACCATGCTGGTCATTTATGAACATTTTGAACATCTTGGCCATGTTCTGTTATAATCTCCACCCAGCACAGCCAGAAGAGGACTGGCCACCCCTCATAGCCTGGTTCCTCTCTAGGTTTCTTCCTAGGTTTTGGCCTTTCTAGGGAGTTTTTCCCAGCCACCGTGCTTCTACACCTGCATTGCTTGCTGTTTGGGGTTTTACGCTGGGTTTCTGTACAGCACTTCGAGATATTAGCTGATGTACGAAGGGCTATATAAAATAAACTTGATTTGAAGTAATTTCCGGTCATAAGAGACGGTAGCAGCAACATTATGTACAAAATAAGTTGAAAAAACTAGTTGAAAAAACTAACAAAATAGCACAATTGCTTGGGAGAATGTAAAACTTTAGCCATGTTCTTCAGTGCCATCTTTTCTGGCATCTATATACCTTAAACAACATGGGTGCAATTGACCAGTAAACATTCACATGGGCATGGTTTCGCACATAAATGCCTATAAATCAGTCAAGGATATTTCTATTGGTAACAAAATTTGGTACACATGTTGCAATCACTGGTAAGACTCAACATATGCAAGAACATTCATATCGACCTCACGGTGGCGCTATAACGGTCACATGTTTATGTCTCGATCTGTTTGACTTGAGTGGTGAAATTTAGCTCACATGTTTAGGAATGTGAGTCTAGCTGACCAATGCGATATATGACACCACTGGCCCCAATTTTGACGAGACTTGGGTGATGCGTCTTGCCATAGAGATCTGGCATTTACAAGATTACACTGATTGGCCAATGGGTGGTGCTGGGTCATTCGTGGGGGACGACATGTTTACTGTTGCCTTGTTTTAATATGTACTCGCACAGTTCCTTGCCTGGCTTTTAAGAAGTACAGGCTGCCACCTGACAGTGTATGTCTCAAAAGAGCAGTCTTTTGCAGGACCACCCATGGTTATTTTGATTAATGGTGGTTTTCTGCTAAAAACAGGAAATCATAGTCTGAAACACTACCTTGATACCATAATCCATAATCTGCTGTGCGTCTGTCATTTTGAAGATATTTGATGTTGTTCTATGCAATGCAGACCAATGCAGACATTGGTATGGTGTCACACAAAATTGCTTCTCTCTCCTTTCCTTTCTAAACAAATGTCCCCTTCACAACCTCTTGCTCACATGTGTGAGTACATGTGAGATGATACTACATTTTACCATTGATCTGTTTAGTCGTCTTGTTGTCTGATCCCACCTGCATTCCTTTCCCAGTCAACTGGCTCTCACCTGGCCTACCTGCCAGTCCAGGTTGAGGCGACATGGGGCTGGGCAGTGTGGAGAGCAGAGGGCCCCCTGTCTGTCTCTGTGTTCTAGGTAGACTACAGGTGGTCTGGAGGAATGGAGGAATCCACTGTTTTGTAAAACTGTCAGACCCTGTCACACTCTAGTTACTGATTACTGTCCACATGAGCGGTAGAAGTCCCTCTTCAATCAATCTACACTTTACAGCTCGCCCAAACTGAAGCATACAGCTTCTGAAGTACCACTTTGTTTTTGCCTTACATCATCTTTCCCCCTTCCAACAGCGTGAAATGACGTTAGTTCTCCATGCACTAATGCTTAATAACCGTTTTCCTGATTCTCCATAGCTCACCTGCTAGCTCACCTGCACTTAGAATTCTCCCTGTCCAATTCTCCCTGAACAAAACAAACCTGAAAGTGTTTGGAGTGTGGCAGGCAGGCAGCACCAGTACTTAACTGTTGCTTTGTCTGAAGGAGATACTGTCATTATGTCTGTGGTATTTTCAATAGTGTGACTAAACCAACAGCTAAACACAGTGAGTTGGTGTCATCACTAAACCAACAGCTAAACACAGTGAGTTGGTGTCATCACTAAACAGACAGGTAAACACAGTGAGTTGGTGTCATCACTAAACCAACAGCTAAACACAGTGAGTTGGTGTCATCACTAAACCAATAGCTAAACACAGTGAGTTGGTGTCATCACTAAACCAACAGCTAAACACAGTGAGTTGGTGTCATCACTAAACCAACAGCTAAACACAGTGAGTTGGTGTCATCACTAAACAGACAGCTAAACACAGTGAGTTGGTGTCATCACTAAACCAACAGCTAAACACAGTGAGTTGGTGTCATCACTAAACCAAAAGCTAAACACATTGAGTTGGTGTCATCACTAAACCAATAGCTAAACACAGTGAGTTGGTGTCATCACTAAACCAATACCTAAACACAGTGAATTGGTATGATCACTAAACCAACAGCTAAACACAGTGAGTTGGTGTCATCACTAAACCAACAGCTAAACACAGTGAGTTGGTGCATCACTAAACCACCAGCTAAACACAGTGAGTTGGTGTCATCACTAAACCAACAGCTAAACACAGCGAGTTGGTGTCATCACTAAACCAACAGCTAAACACAGTGAGTTGATGTCATCACTAAACCAACAGCTAAACACAGTGAGTTGGTGTCATCACTAAACCACCAGCTAAACACAGTGAGTTGGTGTCATCACTAAACCAACAGCTAAACACAGTGAGTTGGTATCATCACTAAACCAACAGCTAAACACAGTGAGTTGGTGTCATCACTAAACCAACAGCTAAACACAGTGAGTTGGTGTCATCACTAAACCAACAGCTAAACACAGTGAGTTGGTGTCATCACTAAACCAATAGCTAAACACAGTGAGTTGGTATCATCACTAAACCAACAGCTAAACACAGTGAGTTGGTGTCATCACTAAACCAACAGCTAAACACAGTGAGTTGGTGTCATCACTAAACCAACAGCTAAACACAGTGAGTTGGTGTCATCACTAAACCAATAGCTAAACACAGTGAGTTGGTGTCATCAATAAACCAATACCTAAACACAGTGAATTGGTATAATCACTAAACCAACAGCTAAACACAGTGAGTTGGTGTCATCACTAAACCAACAGCTAAACACAGTGAGTTGGTGCATCACTAAACCACCAGCTAAACACAGTGAGTTGGTGTCATCACTAAACCAACAGCTGAACACAGTGAGTTGGTATCATCACTAAACCAATAGCTAAACACAGTGAGTTGGTGTTATCACTAAACCAACAGCTAAACACAGTGAGTTGGTGTTATCACTAAACCAACAGCTAAACACAGTGAGTTGGTGACATCACTAAACAAATAGCTAAACACAGTGAGTTGGTGTTATCACTAAACCAACAGCTAAACACAGTGAGTTGGTGACATCACTAAACAAATAGCTAAACACAGTGAGTTGGTGTTATCACTAAACCAACAGCTAAACACAGTGAGTTGGTGACATCACTAAACAAATAGCTAAACACAGTGAGTTGGTATGATCACTAAACCAACAGCTAAACACAGTGAGTTGGTGACATCACTAAACAAATAGCTAAACACAGTGAGTTGGTGTTATCACTAAACCAACAGCTAAACACAGTGAGTTGGTGTCATCACTAAACCAACAGCTAAACACAGTGAGTTGGTGTCATCACTAAACCAACAGCTAAACACAGTGAGTTGGTGTCATCACTAAACCAACAGCTGAACACAGTGAGTTGGTATCATCACTAAACCAATAGCTAAACACAGTGAGTTGGTATGATCACTAAACCAACAGCTAAACACAGTGAGTTGGTGACATCACTAAACAAACAGCTAAACACAGTGAGTTGGTGTCATCACTAAACCAACAGCTAAACACAGTGAGTTGGTGTCATCACTAAACCAACAGCTAAACACAGTGAGTTGGTGTCATCACTAAACCAACAGCTGAACACAGTGAGTTGGTATCATCACTAAACCAACAGCTAAACACAGTGAGTTGGTATCATCACTAAACCAATAGCTAAACACAGTGAGTTGGTATGATCACTAAACCAACAGCTAAACACAGTGAGTTGGTATCATCACTAAACCAATAGCTAAACACAGTGAGTTGGTGTCATCACTAAACCAACAGCTAAACACAGTGAGTTGGTGTCATCACTAAACCAACAGCTAAACACAGTGAGTTGGTGTCATCACTAAACCAACAGCTAAACACAGTGAGTTGGTACCATCACTAAACCAATAGCTAAACACAGTGAGTTGGTGTTATCACTAAACCAACAGCTAAACACAGTGAGTTGGTGTCATCACTAAACCAACAGCTAAACACAGTGAGTTGGTATCATCACTAAACCAATAGCTAAACACAGTGAGTTGGTGTCATCACTAAACCAACAGCTAAACACAGTGAGTTGGTGTCATCACTAAACCAACAGCTAAACACAGTGAGTTGGTACCATCACTAAACCAATAGCTAAACACAGTGAGTTGGTGTTATCACTAAACCAACAGCTAACCACAGTGAGTTGGTGTCATCACTAAACCAACAGCTAAACACAGTGAGTTGGTGTCATCACTAAACAAACAGCTAAACACAGTGAGTTGGTGTCATCACTAAACCAACAGCTAAACACATTGAGTTGGTGTCATCACTAAACCAATAGCTAAACACAGTGAGTTGGTATCATCACTAAACCAACAGCTAAACACAGTGAGTTGGTGTCATCACTAAACCAACAGCTAAACACAGTGAGTTGGTGTCATCACTAAACCAACAGCTAAACACAGTGAGTTGGTGTCATCACTAAACCAACAGCTAAACACAGTGAGTTGGTGTCATCACTAATCCAACAGCTACTGGTGGTCCAGTAGTTATCTAATGTAACGGGGCCTGGTCTAGTAGTTATCTAATGTAACGGGGCCTGGTCCAGTAGTTATCTAATGTAACGGGCCTGGTCCAGTAGTTATCTAATGTAGCGTGGCCTGGTCCAGTAGTTATCTAATGTCACGTGGCCTGGTCTAGTAGTTATCTAATGTAACGGGGCCTGGTCCAGTAGTTATCTAATGTAACGGGCCTGGTCCAGTAGTTATCTAATGTAGCGTGGCCTGGTCCAGTAGTTATCTAATGTCACGTGGCCTGGTCTAGTAGTTATCTAATGTAACGGGGCCTGGTCCAGTAGTTATCTAGTGTAACGGGCCTGGTCCAGTAGTTATCTAATGTAGCGTGGCCTGGTCCAGTAGTTATCTAATGTAACGGGGCCTGGTCCAGTAGTTATCTAATGTCACGTGGCCTGGTCCAGTAGTTATCTAATGTAACGGGGACTGGTCCAGTAGTTATCTAATGTAACGGGGCCTGGTCCAGTAGTTATCTAATGTAACGGGGCCTGGTCCAGTAGTTATCTAATGTCACGTGGCCTGGTCCAGTAGTTATCTAATGTAACGGGGACTGGTCCAGTAGTTATCTAATGTAACGGGGCCTGGTCCAGTAGTTATCTAATGTAACGGGGCCTGGTCCAGTAGTTGTCTAATGTAACGGGGCCTGGTCCAGTCGTTATCTAATGTAACGGGGCCTGGTCCAGTAGTTGTCTAATGTAACGGGGCCTGGTCCAGTCGTTATCTAATGAAACGGGGCCTGGTCCAGTAGCTACTCTCATCTTCAACATTGATCTGCCTACCTCCTACTCGCTTCCTCGCAATACAGACAGGGCTATGATCATGCCATCTCAATGCAGACACGGCTATGATCATGCCATCTCAATACAGACACGGCTATGATCATGCCATCTCTATACAGACACGGTTACGATCATGCCATCTCAATACAGACACAGCTATGATCATGCCACAAAGAAATACAACCACTCCTACTACACACACACACACACACTCCACCAACCCACTTAGCTAGAGATGAAGGGTTCTATAGCCAGTCGTTCAGATAGGGCACAGCTTATCTGACCATTAATTTCCTACCCTCATAGTGGTACTTCAGAGGAGGTGTGACTGGGATGGGGGTTGTGTTAGTCCCTCCTAGTAGCTGTGTGTGTCAGAGGTGCTGTGTGTAAAGGAGAGGATTGGACTTGAATCTGCCTTTCCTTCTCCTATCCACATCCTTGGGATTAGCTGTTTCCACTTTGTCTGTCTGTCTTCTAAAGTGTCTCTGTCGTTTCTGTGTCTGTTTGATGTTTAGAGACCTTTTATCTGATAGGCTACTTCCTCGACTATGAAGTGCTTCCTGACTGATAGAGGCTAGGTATTGGAGGAGCAGCTCAAGTTTCTTCAGCTAACACAATCCGCAGTACATTCTAGCTGTAAAATCACGTGTTAGCAAACCTGTCTTCAGCCATGTAGATGTGTCCCAATCCTGAGGTCACGGACCCTGGCTCCATTCCTCTGTGGTTTCCTCCGACTGCTCTCTCTCAGCTCAGTCACTGTCCACACTCAACCCTCCCAGACAACAGACACACACGCAGTGAGTCTACTCAATCCTCCCAGAGAGACAGACACACACACAGTGAGCCTACTCAACCCTCCCAGAGAGACAGACACACACACAGTGAGCCTACTCAACCCTCCCAGACAACAGACACACACGCAGTGAGTCTACTCAATCCTCCCAGAGAGACAGACACACACACAGTGAGCCTACTCAACCCTCCCAGAGAGACAGACACACACACAGCGAGTCTTCTCAACCCTCCCAGAGAGACAGACACACACACGCAGTGAGGCTACTCAATTCTCCCAGAGAGACAGACACACACACAGTGAGTCTTCTCAACCCTCCCAGAGAGACAGACACACACACAGTGAGCCTACTCAACCCTCCCAGACAACAGACACACACGCAGTGAGTCTTCTCAACCCTCCCAGAGAGACAGACACACACACAGCGAGCCTACTCAACCCTCCCAGAGAGACAGACACACACACAGTGAGCCTACTCAACCCTCCCAGAGAGACAGACACACACACAGCGAGCCTACTCAACCCTCCCAGACAACAGACACACACACAGTGAGCCTACTCAATCCTCCCAGAGAGACACACACACACAGTGAGCCTACTCAATTCTCCGAGACAACAGACACACACACAGTGAACCTTCTCAACCCTCCCAGAGAGACAGACACACACACAGTGAGCCTACTCAACCCTCCCAGACAACAGACACACACACGCAGTGAGCCTACTCAAACCTCCCAGAGAGACAGACACACACGCAGGGAGCCTACTCAACCCTCCCAGAGAGACAGACACACACGCAGGGAGCCTGCTCAACCCTCCCAGAGAGACAGACACACAAACAGTGAGCCTACTCAACCCTCCCAGACAACAGACACACACACGCAGTGAGCCTACTCAAACCTCCCAGAGAGACAGACACACACGCAGGGAGCCTACTCAACCCTCCCAGAGAGACAGACACACACGCAGGGAGCCTGCTCAACCCTCCCAGAGAGACAGACACACAAACAGTGAGCCTACTCAACCCTCCCAGACAACAGACACACACACACAGTGAGCCTACTCAACCCTACCAGATAGACAGACACACACAGTGAGCCTACTCAATTCTCCCAGAGAGACAGACACACACGCAGGGAGCCTACTCAACCCTCCCAGAGAGACAGACACACACGCAGGGAGCCTGCTCAACCCTCCCAGAGAGACAGACACACAAACAGTGAGCCTACTCAACCCTCCCAGACAACAGACACACACACAGTGAGCCTACTCAACCCTCCCAGAGAGACAGTCACACACGCAGTGAGCCTACTCAAACCTCCCAGAGAGACAGTCACACACGCAGTGAGTCTACTCAACCCTCCCAGAGAGACAGACACACACGCAGTGAGCCTACTCAAACCTCCCAGAGAGACAGACACACACGCAGGGAGCCTACTCAACCCTCCCAGAGAGACAGACACACACACAGTGAGCCTACTCAACCCTCCCAGAGAGACAGACACACACGCAGGGAGCCTACTCAACCCTCCCAGAGAGACAGACACACACGCAGTGAGCCTACTCAACCCTCCCAGAGAGACAGACACACACACAGTGAGCCTACTCAACCCTCCCAGAGAGACAGACACACACGCAGTGAGCCTACTCAACCCTCCCAGAGAGACAGACACACACACAGTGAGCCTACTCAACCCTCCCAGAGAGACAGACACACATGCAGGGAGCCTACTCAACTCTCCCAGAGAGACAGACACACACGCAGTGAGCCTACTCAACCCTCCCAGAGAGACAGACACACACGCAGTGAGCCTACTCAAACCTCCCAGAGAGACAGACACACACGCAGGGAGCCAGTCAACCCTCCCAGAGAGACAGACACACACACAGTGAGCCTACTCAACCCTCCCAGAGAGACAGACACACACGCAGGGAGCCTACTCAACCCTCCCAGAGAGACAGACACACATGCAGTGAGCCTACTCAACCCTCCCAGAGAGACAGACACACACACAGTGAGCCTACTCAACCCTCCCAGAGAGACAGACACACACACAGTGAGCCTACTCAACCCTCCCAGAGAGACAGACACACACGCAGGGAGCCTACTCAACCCTCCCAGAGAGACAGACACACACGCAGGGAGCCTACTCAACCCTCCCAGAGAGACAGACACACATGCAGTGAGCCTACTCAACCCTCCCAGAGAGACAGACACACACGCAGTGAGCCTACTCAACCCTCCCAGAGAGACAGACACACACGCAGGGAGCCTACTCAACCCTCCCAGAGAGACAGACACACATGCAGTGAGCCTACTCAACCCTCCCAGAGAGACAGACACACATGCAGTGAGCCTACTCAACCCTCCCAGAGAGACAGACACACATGCAGTGAGCCTACTCAACCCTCCCAGAGAGACAGACACACATGCAGTGAGCCTACTCAACCCTCCCAGAGAGACAGACACACATGCAGTGAGCCTACTCAAACCTCCCAGAGAGACAGACACACACAACGTGTTTTTCAGAAACCATGTTGTGGATTTAAAGTGACAGACGGTTGACAACTCATTTTCATGATGCATCATAGGAGCTAACTGGCTGAGATGAGAGGGACAGAGGGAGAGAGCCTAGGTCTCTAGGGCTCTTCTCATGGAGTGGGCATGGACAGGCTATGAGAGCAGCTCTCCATTTATTTTGTCTATTCACTAAGGGACTGTGAATAGTATTGTACAGTATTTATCCTCAATAGTTTACCCCCTCAGTTCAAACTCAGTTTCCTCTGAGGTTTTACCAGTTAATATGCTGCCACCCCCATTGCTTACATGGGGTGGCAGGTAGCCTAGTGGTTAGAGTGTTGGACTAGTAACCGGAAGGTTGCAAGATCGAATCCCTGAGCTGACAAGGTATGAATCTGTTGTTCTGAACAAAGAATTGAAAATATGAATTTGTTCTTAACTGACTTGCCTAGTTAAATAAACATAATAAAAAATTAAACTTTTATCTCAATCCATTTCCTGTCAACATGTTGAACTAATAACAGGTTAGTGCAGGACATCTGATCAATGCAGGCTTTTAACCCCCTCATATAGAGAGTGGGGGAACCCACACTTACATCCTGGTTCATAATTGAAGATTATCAAGATGTTGCTTCTATTCAACTCTCCAGCCTCCATGTGATGGTTGAAGGGATCTCTCCTTCCCACTCACTCCCTTTGTAACATATTCAGAGACAGCGCTGATATTAACCATGTGCTCTCTGGCAGACTGGCTCCATGCTTTGCTAAACTACTCTATTATAGTGGAGGATGTGGCTGTGTAGTGTGTTGAGGAGGATATATATAATACTAGCCCCGAGTCCCAAATGACACCCTAGTCCACAGGGCTCTGCTCAAAAGTAGTGCACTGCATAGGGAATAGGGTGCCATTTGGGACAAAGACTAGGATGGTTTGGAATTGAATTGTATGTGTCCTTCTCATTGATATAGTACATGCTGTCAAACTGGACTGTTGCTCCATAGAGCAAACCATTTGACATTGCATTCATACTAACATGCACAGCGCATGTCTCTCGTCTGAGATGTTTGCAGTCGTTGTGTTAACTTGTTCGTGCCTTGTGTATTCCAAAGGCTGTCCTGTTTCATCTGTCTTACTCTGTCTAGTGTACAGAACATGGAGGTAGGGAGGGAGAGAGAGCGAGAGAGAGAGAGTGAAGAAAAAGCAGCCCTGTTTGAGGAATGCAGCAGCGTTGGTTGGGTGTCATTGTGTGAGTGGCATTTTTTTATTTTTTTATTTTTCAATTTTTAATTTAACTAGGCAAGTCAGTTAAGAACAAATTCTTATTTACAATGACGGCCAAACCCGGACGACGCTGGGCCAATTGTGTGCATCCTATGGGACTCCCAATCACTGCCGGATGTGATCAGCCTGGATTCGGACCAGGGACTGTAGTGACGCCTCTTGCACTGAGATGCAGTGCGTTAGACCACTGCGCCACTCGGGAGACTTAAAAACGAGGCAAAACACTGGAGGCCCGTGACCCATGTCTCAGCATGCTAGAGCACTTACGGCAGGACCCTGATAAAAGAGAATCATAAGAATTGAAAATATTTTTCTGTGTAGCCTGTAGAGTGTGTGCCTATGTGTTTGTGTATAAGACTGTCGACTAGGCATTTCTATCGTAGATGTTGGATCACTCAAATGAACTAAATAGCCCAATATGTCTGTAAGCCTGTCAGTTGTACATTTTCACCAGCCCTCCCACCACAAACTTACAAACATGTCCTGACGGGGACCATGGAGAAAGGTATAGTTGGTTTGTTTTACACAGTGTCTTTTTGAATTTGTATCAATTTGTCGTTTTCCATAGCCCTGTATCCTACAAAAAAAGGGGCTTTTTCAAAATGGACAGGCAGTTGTCTAGTCTGTCGAACCAAACTATGAGCATTCCGACTTGAGTGTTTCCACCATGTTAGTGGATTAGAGAGCAGTGTTTGTTCTCTCTGTGAATGTTCTTCTCTGAGAGTTCCACCATGTTAGTGGATTAGAGAGCAGTGTTTGTTCTCTCTGTGAATGTTCTTCTCTGAGAGTTCCACCATGTTAGTGGATTAGAGAGCAGTGTTAGTTCTCTCTGTGAATGTTCTTCTCTGAGAGTTCCACCATGTTAGTGGATTAGAGAGCAGTGTTAGTTCTCTCTGTGAATGTTCTTCTCTGAGAGTTCCACCATGTTAGTGGATTAGAGAGCAGTGTTAGTTCTCTCTGTGAATGTTCTTCTCTGAGAGTTCCACCATGTTAGTGGATTAGAGAGCAGTGTTAGTTCTCTCTGTGAATGTTCTTCTCTGAGAGTTCCACCATGTTAGTGGATTAGAGAGCAGTGTTTGTTCTCTCTGTGAATGTTCTTCTCTGAGAGTTCCACCATGTTAGTGGATTAGAGAGCAGTGTTAGTTCTCTCTGTGAATGTTCTTCTCTGAGAGTTCTGATGTTCTATCAGTGTGATTTGAGCAGCTTGATGAATGACCCTATCCAGATGAATGAGTGGATATAACTGTGGGACGCTGGTGCCCACGGCTTCAACACAAACCTGCCATAGGTGCTGATGGGGTCCTGTCATGTTTAGAGAGATCAGACCAGGGAGGCCCTCCTTCAGATGTTTGACTGTCTGAGTTAGGAGAAAACCATAGAGGAGCTCCCCACCTCCCTAGACCTCAAGGGCTCACCATCTGGGTTGTATTCATTAGGGAAAAACATTTTAGAACAGAAAACAAATGTTTTTCTTATCGGATAGTTTAATAATAATTTGATTTATATAGCGCTTTTCTACCAACTGAGTTACTCAAAGTGCTTTACATAGTAGGGGGAAACTCCCCTCATCCACCACCAGTTAGTCCCTCCTTGTTCCAGTCTGTTTTCTAATGTTTGGTGCTTAATGAATACAACACAGCACAGCATTCAGACTGAACCCTTCCTAGGAACCCATTTACTGTTCCACACAGCTGGAGGAGAGCCTTTACTGTTCCACACAGCTGGAGGAGAGCCTTTACTGTTCCACACAGCTGGAGGAGAGCCTTTACTGTTCCACACAGCTGGAGGAGAGCCTTTACTGTTCCACACAGCTGGAGGAGAGCCTTTACTGTTCCACACAGCTGGAGGAGAGCCTTTACAGTTCCACACAGCTGGAGGAGAGCCTTTACTGTTCCACACAGCTGGAGGAGAGCCTTTACTGTTCCACACAGCTGGAGGAGAGCCTTTACTGTTCCACACAGCTGGAGGAGAGCCTTTACTGTTCCACACAGCTGGAGGAGAGCCTTTACTGTTCCACACAGCTGGAGGAGAGCCTTTACTGTTCCACACAGCTGGAGGAGAGCCTTTACAGTTCCACACAGCTGGAGGAGAGCCTTTACTGTTCCACACAGCTGGAGGAGAGCCTTTACTGTTCCACACAGCTGGAGGAGAGCCTTTACTGTTCCACACAGCTGGAGGAGAGCCTTTACTGTTCCACACAGCTGGAGGAGAGCCTTTACTGTTCCACACAGCTGGAGGAGAGCCTTTACTGTTCCACACAGCTGGAGGAGAGCCTTTACAGTTCCACACAGCTGGAGGAGAGCCTTTACTGTTCCACACAGCTGGAGGAGAGCCTTTACTGTTCCACACAGCTGGAGGAGAGCCTTTACTGTTCCACACAGCTGGAGGAGAGCCTTTACTGTTCCACACAGCTGGAGGAGAGCCTTTACTGTTCCACACAGCTGGAGGAGAGCCTTTACTGTTCCACACAGCTGGAGGAGAGCCTTTACTGTTCCACACAGCTGGAGGAGAGCCTTTACTGTTCCACACAGCTGGAGGAGAGCCTTTACTGTTCCACACAGCTGGAGGAGAGCCTTTACTGTTCCACACAGCTGGAGGAGAGCCTTTACTGTTCCACACAGCTGGAGGAGAGCCTTTACTGTTCCACACAGCTGGAGGAGAGCCTTTACTGTTCCACACAGCTGGAGGAGAGCCTTTACAGTTCCACACAGCTGGAGGAGAGCCTTTACTGTTCCACACAGCTGGAGGAGAGCCTTTACTGTTCCACACAGCTGGAGGAGAGCCTTTACTGTTCCACACAGCTGGAGGAGAGCCTTTACTGTTCCACACAGCTGGAGGAGAGCCTTTACAGTTCCACACAGCTGGAGGAGAGCCTTTACTGTTCCACACAGCTGGAGGAGAGCCTTTACTGTTCCACACAGCTGGAGGAGAGCCTTTACTGTTCCACACAGCTGGAGGAGAGCCTTTACTGTTCCACACAGCTGGAAGAGAGCCTTTACTGTTCCACACAGCTGGAGGAGAGCCTTTACTGTTCCACACAGCTGGAGGAGAGCCTTTACTGTTCCACACAGCTGGAGGAGAGCCTTTACTGTTCCACACAGCTGGAGGAGAGCCTTTACTGTTCCACACAGCTGGAGGAGAGCCTTTACTGTTCCACACAGCTGGAGGAGAGCCTTTACTGTTCCACACAGCTGGAGGAGAGCCTTTACTGTTCCACACAGCTGGAGGAGAGCCTTTACTGTTCCACACAGCTGGAGGAGAGCCTTTACTGTTCCACACAGCTGGAGGAGAGCCTTTACAGTTCCACACAGCTGGAGGAGAGCCTTTACTGTTCCACACAGCTGGAGGAGAGCCTTTACTGTTCCACACAGCTGGAGGAGAGCCTTTACTGTTCCACACAGCTGGAGGAGAGATATGGAATCTGAACCCTCTTGTTCTCTCCCCCTATACACAGTCATGCACATACCTGGTCTCCAACTAAACTGTTGAGAGAGATAAAGTTACAAGCTAGCAAAACATATGTCATCTCACTCACACACCCTCAGTTATTGTCAAGTGATTGTAATATTTCCCTTCAAACATGTTAAGTGTTTGGAACATTGTAACATGTGGGTGTGTGAAAACACACACACACTCTAAGGCTGGTTGTAAAGACTAGTCCATTTTTGAGAGTTAATGATTAACAGGAGCCTCAGTGGAATGCTCTTGTTAGTAAGAGTGTGTGTTAACTTATCAGTCCGAGACAGAGATAGATATGGCCAGCCAACAAGTGCTCCAGAGAAAGGAATTTGTCCTATTAGCACAATTGATGTGTTTACATTGGAGTGAAAATGTCAGGCCTATCACCTAACTAATCCAGTTCTATGCTGATGTTTACTTTGCCAGGGTGTTAGGCTGCAGTGAGTCTGATTGGGAGGGAACTAGGAAGACATTCATTGTGGGGACATTGTACCAACTTAGTCCCTACTAGGAGAATTAGGTCACTAGCCAAGATGGAAGATTTAAACTACAACAAAGTTTGAAATTGGAACTCATTTTGTGATCATGGATTTACTTTCAGACCCATTGTCTCTGACGCCAACCGCGGTCACAGCCAGAGTCATAAACTGTCTCCCAAATGGCACCCTATTCCCTATTAGCCTTGGTCTAAAGTAGTGCACTACATAGCAGACATGGCCTGTAAGCAGCTCTGTTGATCACTTCCTGGTGGGATGCACATTGGGTAGTTTGCTTCCAGATGACTAGAAATATGCAGTAAGGTCAAAACAGGAAGGTACAGTATGTCTACCTGCTGCGTGAGATAATAGAAACCTGACCTGGAACAGAATACCACCCTCTGGGTTTTCTAGAGCCATAGCTAACGTAATCACCATCTCATCATCCCCACTGCTATCCACACACAAACACGTGAGACACGGCGCACACACAATCACTCTGACACACACACACACATTGTAAACTGAAACCGGAGCCCTCCCTCTCAGTAGGAGGCGCTATAGCCGGGCCGTGGTGCTGCCGTAAACGATGAGCGTAGTGATGCGATATGACATCTTGTGGGACTCATGATGAACTACGGCTCCATCACCTCTACATGGGACATTCTACTCCCCCTCCTCCCCCAGGACCCTTGCCAGAGGGGGTTAAGACGCTTGTCTCCAACCGCCTCCAACGCCCAACCAGAATAGACAACACTCATCCATCATGAGACACTGGTGAGGGAGTCAAGGGCTTAGGAAATGTTCTTCATGGTTTCTTAACAAGCGGAGCGTCAGCCGCAAAACCATCTGTGATCTGATCGGATCGGTGGAGCTGGACGAAAAACATCAGTATGCCAGGAAAAAAGAGATTTGGAATTTTAGTAGGAATGTGGTATTTATTTATTATTATAAACATGTTTTTAACCTTTTTTTAACTAGGCAAGTGAGTTAAAAACAAATTCTTATTTACAATGCCGGCTTACCCCGGCCAACCCCTACACCGGACGACGCTGGGCCAATTGTGCACCGCCCTATGGGACTCTCAATCATGGCCAGTTGTGATACAGCCTGGAGTCAAACCAGGGTCTGTAGTAATGCCTCTTACACTAAGACGCAGTGCCTTAAACCATTGCGCCACTCGGGAGCCCCTCCTCGTCCTGCTTCTCTTCCACCTTCTTGTTTTCCTCATCCTCCTCAACTTCCTCTATCTGGTTAAGAAGGCATGCCCCTGCCTAATGCTCTGCATTTAGCATAGTCCTAGCTTTCCCACTGTGCATCCCAAATGACACCCTATTTCCTATATAGTACACTACTTTTGGGTCAAAATAGTGCACTACATAGGGAATAGGGTGCCTGTTGAGATGCACCCCAGATCCCCTTGCTACAACCTGAGGGAGTTACTGTCGCCAGGCTAGGCTATAGGGGTAATGCTGGGTAATGTTGCTCCACACTGCAGTAATTGGTTGATTTAACATGAGGCCAGTTTAGCACTTCACTGTCCCACACTCAGCCCATTAATCAAGACAAGGCTGTGCCAACTCACTGCCAACACAGACTGTTACACTACGGTGAGAGGAGAGGGAGGGGAGAGAGTGGGAGAGGAGAGCGAGGCTATACCCGTAAAGAGAGGGAGAGACTTGGAGAGAGGAGAGCGAGGCTATATGCCCGGAGATAGGGAGGGAGGAACATAGGAATGTATAGCTTAGCCCTGCAAGCACAGCCAACAGGAGAAATTATGTAATGATGTAGTCTTAGACCGCTGTGTAGCCTAGCAACCCCCAAATCCGACTTCAACTGTACAGCTAGGCTATACCTCCATGGTTGAGGGATTTAGTAGGCAGAGAGGAGAGGTGTAACCCTTACCAGCTCCATATGTCTGGAGTAAGTCAGCCCACGGTCTGTTTCTGCAAAGACTATGTCATGCAAATGGTGCCATGAGGACCTCTGATATAGTGTTCACAGCTGGGTTGGAGTGAGTGAGTGTGAGGGAGGGAGTGAAAGGGAGGGAGGGAGGAAGTGAAAGGGAGGGAGGGAAAGAAAGAGAGGGAGAGAGGGAGGGAGGGAGTGAAAGGGAGAGAGGGAGGGAGGGAGTGAAAGGGAGGGAGGAAGGGAGTGAGTGTGAGAGAGAAAGAGGGAGTGAGTGTGAGGGAGTGAGGGACTGTGAGTGAGAGAGGGAGATGGAGGGAGTGAGAGAGAGAGATCTGAACTCCTTTTGTTAATGTCCCCTATCACCTCCACACACGTGGACCAGAGTGTAAGACTGTATGAGTTGGGGGTTTTCTCTGTGTACTTAGATCACACACACATTTAGATCAAACTCTGGTGATCCCAGTCATTTCATTACGTCTCTGGATCAGAGGGTTATAGATCTGGCTGGCTATAGAACCAATAGCACCCAGGAACATCTGCCAGCCGTCCACAACACAGCATTCCAACCAGACACAGCTGTCTGTCTGCCGTTTTATCTCTCACAAACCACGGCCACAACTAAGGGTGTGAAATAAATATTGTGCTTTGCACAGCCCCCTCTCTGTATGTCTGTCTCTCTGTCTGTCTCTCTGTCTTTCTCCTTTTCTCTCCATTTCTGTTTCTCCTCTCCTACATGCCAGACAGTCCTATTGTTAACCCCCTGTTAACATAGTTCCAAGACATAGCTCCAAGACATACAGTAAATATACGAAAGCATATGGACACCACTTAAAATTCGTGGATTTGGCTATTTCAGCCACACCCGTTGCTGACAATTTGTCTGTAGTGCAGAGCGAGATTCCCAAAGGCTGGAGCATCAGCCTTCTCACCTGCTCCAATTTTGCTCCAGTAGCGCTCACTTCATGAGCTCAGGGCATGCCCCGCCCAGCATGCATCTGTTGTCTACTTATGTGCTGCTATAGCCCCTTGCTTTAGCTACAGTCATGGAGTTGGCTAAATATTTTTGTAAAGAAACGGATAAAACACACAGGTGCTAAATCAAGGTGACTTACAAAGATGAGGGCCAAGAGCAAAAGAGGGAGTGCGGTGACGTAGTGTCCACAACTAAAGAATCATTGTGGAATCTGAAAAGACACGTATCCCGAAAGCATGATGGTGTAACCACTATGTGCACATGCTAAAAGAAAGGATCGAGGTGGGTAGACAACGAAGTGTGTCATTTTAGCAACGTATTTCTAAACAAAAAATCTGATCTCTTATTTAATTCTAAGTCACAGCCTATATGCTCAATTTATAGACTATAGTGATTTAATTCAATAAAATGTTGTTTAACTGCTGAGCGCTTTATGTCCTCACCAGCCTATTGTGTCACACTCGCAAATGCCTCACAATGTACAGTTGTTCTTTGTAGGCTATAGCCTTGAAATAATTTTAATAATTTAGCCTAAATAATGAATTACCATACCTTCTTATGTTCCCTGTCTGCCTTCTGACCTATTTAGAGTGTTTATATGCTGTTTAACACAACATGTAGCATATTTGAAATTATGAGTGCTTCTTACATTAACCTTTTCATGTTTATTAAAAAACGTTTCATTCAAATCATAAGTTTGGTTTCAATGCTTCAAAACCAAATGGTAGGTTCAGGTTGTCACAAAAATAGATGTGTTTGTTAATGTCACGCCCTGACCTTAGAGAGCCGTTTTATTTCTCTATTTGGTTAGGTCAGGGTGTGATTTGGGGTGGGCATTCTATGTTGTCTATTTCTTTGTTTTTGGCCGAGTATGGTTCCCAATCAGAGGCAGCGGTCTATCGTTGTCTCTGATTGGGAATCATACTTAGGCAGCCCTTTTTCCCACTTTCTGTTGTGGGATCTTGTTTTTGTTAGTTGCTGGTTTAGCGCTACAATACTTTACGTGTCGTTTATCTTTCTTGGTTTTTTGGTGTTCATTTAATAAATTCAAAATGTACGCCTAACACGCTGCACCTTGGTCTCATTCCGACGACAGCCGTAACAGAAGATCCCACCACCAACGGACCAAGCAGCGTGGTCAGGACGACTGGACCTGGGAGGAAATCCTGGAGGGAGCAGGACCATGGACAAGGGCCGGGGAGTATCGCCGTCCGAAGGAGGAGATAGAGGCAGCGAAAGCGGAACGGCGACGTTACGAGGAGTTATACCAACAAAGCAAGCACGAGAGGCAGCACACGGGGAGATTGGCGGTGTCAGGGTTTAGACCTGAGCCAACTCCCCGTGCTTACCGTGGGGAGTGTGTGACTGGTCAGGCACCGTGTTATGCGGTGATGCGCACGGTGTCTCCAGTGAGCATTCACAGGCCGGTGCGCTCTGTACCAGCGCCCTGCATTTGCCGGGCGGAAGTGGGCATACAGCCAGGACGGGTTGTGCCAGCTCTACGCTCGAGACCTCCAGTGCGCCTCCACGGCCCAGTGTATCCGGTGCCTGTTCCACGCACCAGGCTTCCAGTGCATCTCCCCAGTCCGGTGAGACCTGTTCCGGTTCCACGTGCCAGGCCTCCAGTATGTCTCACCAGCCTGGTAAGCTCTGTGGTAGCTCCACGCGCCAGGCTTCCAGTACGTCTCCTCAGTCCGGTGAGACCTGTTCAGGTTCCACGTACCAGGCCTCCAGTATGTCTCCGTCGCCTCCAGTGACGGTCCCCAGTCCGGAGCCTCCAGAGACGGTCCCCAGTCCGGAGCCTCCAGAGACGGTCCCCAGTCCGGAGCCTCCAGAGACGGTCCCCAGTCCGGAGCCTCCAGAGACGGTCCCCAGTCCGGAGCCTCCGGCGACGGTCCCCAGTCCGGAGCCTCCGGCGACGGTCCCCAGTCCGGAGCCTCTGGCGACGGTCCCCAGGCCGGAGCCTCCGGCGACGGTCCTCAGTCCGGAGCCTCCGGCGACGGTCCCCAGTCCGGAGCCTCCGGCGACGGTCCCCAGTCCGGAGCCTCCGGCGACGGTCCCCAGTCCGGAGCCTCCGGCGACGGTCCCCAGTCCGGAGCCTCCGGCGACAGTCCGGAGCCTCCGGCGACGGTCCCCAGTCCGGAGTCTCCGGCGACGATCCACTGTCCGGTTCCACAGAAGCGGAGGGATCAGCGTAGGGAGCGGGGGCTACGTCCCGAACCTTTACGTGTCGTTTATCTTTCTTGTTTTTTTGGTGTTCATTTAATAAATTCAAACTGTACGGCTACCACGCTGCACCTTGGTCTCATTCCGACGACAGCTGTAACAGTTAAATTGTGATTTTAATGAATGGAGCGAATTTGGAGTGGCAGTTTTTTTCCCCCTGTGAGCACGGAGTGGTTTTTAGAGGACCGGTTGGAGGGCCCAGAGCGGTGAGCAAGCACCTCTCAACAGCTAAAATCTCAGGTGGTGTGTAAATAGGATTGGCGTGTACGAGAAGCTAGAAACCACTCCATGAATGTTTGGAGTTGGAACAGTCTCATGTCCCCTTTAGCTGCAGAGTACAGTACAAACAGGTGACTGGACCAATCGGTGTACAGTGAAGTACAAACAGGTCAAATTGAATATTATTTGTCACATGCTCTGAATACAACAGTTGTAGACCTTGCCGTGAAATGGTTACTTGAAAATCAAAAAGTAACACAAGAAAATTACATAATAATGAGGCTTTATACAGGGGGTACCGGTACCGAGTCAATGTACAGGTGTACAGTACAAACAGGTGACGGGTCGAAACAAGTGATGACTTGGTGATTCTGTCGAGTTTACTGAGTAGACACAGTGCACCTGGGTTTCCCTCAATCACCAGACAAAAAGAGTGATAGAAAGAAATGAGGAGAGGGAGAGGAGGAGATGGCTAGAGATGTTAGGTCAGCTGGCACTGCCGTGGGGTTGATACTGTACAGCTGTTCCTTGCCCTGACCTCTGTCACTCTCCTGTTGTTGTTTGTGAGGCCTGGCTGGCTGTGTCTGTTGTGGGTAGGTTGGTAGGGCAACCCCTCTCCCCGTGAGAGTAAGAGGTGCCCAAATGGGGCTGGCCTCAGACACTGGTATGTGGTTACTGTTATAACACATGGGGCTGGCCTCAGACACTGGTATGTGGTTACTGTTATAACACATGGGGCTGGCCTCAGACACTGGTATGTGGTTACTGTTATAACACATGGGGCTGGCCTCAGACACTGGTATGTGGTTACTGTTATAACACATGGGGCTGGCCTCAGACACTGGTATGTGGTTACTGTTATAACACATGGGGCTGGCCTCAGACACTGGTATGTGGTTACTGTTATAACACATGGGGCTGGCCTCAGACACTGGTATGTGGTTACTGTTATAACACATGGGGCTGGCCTCAGACACTGGTATGTGGTTACTGTTATAACACACACACACTGTAGCACTGTGGTTATGATTGACGCCTGAGGGAAGCAGCTGCTTTGGTCTGTGTGTGTGTATGTTTGTGTGTGTGTGTGCACACACACACACACACACACACACACACACACACACACACACACACACACACACACACACACACACACACACACACACACACACACACACACTCTCTCTCTCTCTCTCTCTCTTTCTTCCTCCGAAAGGCCTTTTATCAATTGATCCCTGGTGGTGGTTGGAGGATCACAATTTGTCTGTGATACCCCCAGGATCTGGCCGCTGTACTGTCTGTATGGTACCCTATTGTCCGTCTCTGTCGGTCTCTCTGTCCGTCTCTGTCCGTCTCTCTGTCCGTCTCTCTCTCTGTCTCTCTCTGTCTCTCTCTGTGTCTCTCTGTCTCTTTCTGTGTCTCTGTCTCTCTCTCTCTCTCTGGTCTCACCCCTTTTTTCTGCCCTCATCAGGTGGATAGTTGTCTTTACAGTGGTGGTGGAGTGTGTGTAATCAAAAGCAGCACAACCCCTCCATAGCTTCCAGCTCCCCTCTGGCTGGACCTCCTTTCAGTTGTACACCATCAATCTAACTGGCTGGGAGAAGCTCTTTATGACTGGTTCCCAAATAGCACCCTATTCCATTTACAGTGCAACACTTTTGACACAAACTCTCTGGACCTGGTCAAAAGTAATGCACTAGAAAGGGAATAGGGTTCCATCTGGGACAGAGAGTCTCTATTACTTATACAGAACACGTAATAGAGTGTTTGACATTCCACTGTTCAAAATGGTATCAGATTGACATTTACGCCCTCGTGATGTGATTGGTTGTGGACTGAGAGTCTCCCAGGAACAGGAAGTGATTAAGTTGTCAGGTGGTTGTGTTATTGTGCCAATCAGATTTAAACAGCTTTAAACAGTTTTGAACTGCTCTGACCCTTTTTACCTGCTCCTACACAAATGCAAGCAAGCCCACACGCACACACACACAGTGGAATGGCATAATTGCTTAAAGCCAAGGACCAACGGTTGTAACATGGGACTGTGTGGTTGTAGGGAAGTAATGGGCTGAGAGGAGAGGGCTGGTAGTGCTGTGATCCAAAAGAAAGGCTGACAGGAGGAGAATAGAAGGGGACACACTGTTATGGGGACAGACGGCGGACACACAGTGGGCTCACTGAGTAACTAGAGTATGACATTCATATCAATCCAGGCATCCATAGAGGACAAGCACATAGCCAAACCAGCCAGTGTGTCAGTGTCCGTACAGCTCCAAACCCCAGGGCTGTTTTCAGCTAACCTCCTCCCCACACAGGCCTTGAAGGGAGAGAAAACCACAGAGAAGTCCAGTTATGTGAGGGTCCGATAGGTGGGAGTCAGTTTTTATGTACAGGTCAGAATGATGGCGTTATTGGAAACTGAAACGATTGTTGTGTTTTTATGTGACCAGTGACCGGTCCTGCATGTGATAACTTGGTCTGCCTGAGGGCCAGTTCTGCTCTGGCCCAGTCTGCGACTCCAGCTGGAGTACGAAGCTCTGTCCCTCTCTCTTTCCCCTATGTACCGTCCCGCCGCCACTGACATCCTGATGTGTTTCCTGACCCAGGAATAGAATTAACACCTCAGCCTGAGCCCTGGGTCCCACAGCCACAGTAGAATAGTATTTGTTTTCTTTCAAATACACTGCATTCGGAAAGTATTCAGACCCCTTCCCTTTTTCCACATTTTGTTACGCTACAGCCTTATTCTAAAATTGATTAAATGTTTTTCCTCATTAATCTACACACAATACGCATAATGACAAAGTGAAAACAGGTTTTTAGTATTCAGACCCTTGCTAGGAATCTCGAAATAAATTGAGCTCAGGTGCATCCTGTTTCCATTTATGATCCTTGAGATGTTTCTACAACTTGGAGTCCACCTGTGGTAAATTTGTCTATATAAGGTCCCACAGTTGACAATGCATGTCAGAGCAAAAACTAAGCCATGATCTGGGGAAGGGTACCAAAACATTTCTGCAGCATTGAAGGTCCACAAGAACAGTTGCCTCCATCATTCTGAGATGGAAGAAGTTTGGAACCACCATGACTCTTCCTAGAGCTGGCCGCCCGGCTAAGCTGAGCAATCGGGGGAGAAGGGCCTTAGTCAGGGAGGTGACCAAGAACCCGATGGTCACTCTAACAGAGCTCCAGAGTTCCTCTGTGGAGATGGGAGAACCTTCCAGAAGGACAACCATCTTTGCAGCACTACACCAATCAGGCCTTTATATTTGTGGCCAGACAGAAGCCACTCCTCAGTAAAAGGCACATGACAGCCCACTTGGATTTTGCCAAAAAGGCATCTAAAGGACTCAGACCATGAGAAACAAGATGCTCTGGTGTGATGAAACCAAGATTGAAATATTTGGCCTGAATGCCAAGTGCCAAGTGCCAAGTGGACTCCTGACACTATCCCTGCGATGAAACATTGTGGTGGCAGCATCATGATGTGGGGATGTTTTTCAGTGGCAGGGACTGGGAGGCTAGTCAGGTTTGATGGAAAGATGAACTGAGCAAAGTACAGAGAGATCATTGTTGAAAACCTGCTCCAGAGCTTTCAGGACATCAGACTTGGGAGATGGTTCACCTTCCAACAGGACAAAGACCGTAAACACACAACCAAGGCAATGCAGGAGTGGCATTGCCACTGGCATTGCCAGTATCTGAATGTCCTTGAGTAGCCCAGTCAAAGCCCGGACTTGAGCATAATCGAACATCTCTGGAGAGAACTCAAAATAGCTGCGAAGCGACGCTCCCCATCCAACCTGACAGAGCTTGAGAGGATCTGCAGAAAATAATGGGAGAAACTCCCCAAATACAGGTTTGCCAAGCTTGTAGTATCATACCGCAAAAAACTTGAGGCTGTAATCACTGCTAAAGGTGTTTCAAAGTCCTGAGTAAAGGGTCTGAATACTTATGTAAATGTGATATTGTTGTTTTGCTTTGTTATTATGGGGTATTATGTGTAAATTGATGAGGTGAAAAACAATTTCATCAATTTTAGAATAAGGCTGTAACGTAACAATATGTGGAAAAAGTCTCAATACTTTATGAAAGCACTGTATTTTAGCTGTGCTTGATTGAGCTTGCCTGACTTAATAGACCAATAGAATAGTCCCAAAAGTGGCAACTCAGCCCACATAAAAAGAAACATAAAAGACTGTCAAAATTAGAAAAATAGTGTGATCAAATTTTTTGGCCATATCGCCCAGCCCTAATTTGAACCCAGGTCTGCAGCACAGTCAGGCCAGGCCCAGTACAGTGCTGTATGGACCACAGCTGTATCATGGAGGGAAAGATGGAAGACTGACTCTATATGGAACACATGAAGCTATGGAACTTAGCTTATCCCTCCACTAACTTTATCACTGTGGGTGGCTTGTGGGTTTGTGTTACACACTCTGCTGCCAGAAGCCAATAAAACAAAATGAAAGACATCAATTATCAACCCAAACCTCTGGATGCAGTCTAGACCTGACTAGTAGAGTACCTACCTGTTTGTACAGTATTACCTGTTGGTCATCAATCAATGTTGTATTCATCGCCTCAGTAGTGTGTGAATATAGTGAACAATTCACTGTGTGTCCCAAATGGCACAATATTGCCTATAGTGGCTAGTGAACTACTTTGACCAGGGCCCTATTAGGTGAATCCTGAAGGTCGTTATGCAGCCACTCATCTAGCTAGCCTATCCAAGGAGATGTTTGTTCCCTGAACACTATGCAGGCAGGCCAAGCAGACAGACTCTTTTGTCACAGTTAATGCAAAGACATTTTTCCCCTGCTGTGCCACTAAAGTGGTATGACCCAACTCCCAGAGGCCTCTAGCAAAATATAAATGTACTCTATGTGAAACCTATTACCGACCACAGGGGTGTTTTTAAATATGGAGACTTTCCGATGTCAAACGGCCAGTAATTTAAGGATGGAGAGAAGTGTATTATCTGTTTATTTTATTCCATCCATATTTCAAAAGTAATGGATCTTGATATTCTCTGGTCGTCTGGACTTTGGTCCGAGTACTCTGTTTTATTCATTAGGCTGATAGCTCATAAACACACACACACACACACACACACACACACACACACACACACACACACACACACACACACACACACACACACACACACACACACACACACACACACACACACACACACACACACACACACACACACACACACACACACACACACACACACACACACACACACAGACAGATTAGCCAGTTCCTGCGTTTAAGTACCCCCATGTGTGTGTGTGTTAGTCACACATCGCTGATCTCTTGGGGCCACTTTGAAGCAGACTCCCCCAGAGTAGATCAGAAAACTGAAAAATAAGTAGTTTTCCCACATAATTGTCCCCCTATGTACCCCAGATCCCTTCAACCCCCTCGTCACGCCCCCCACCACATCCCACCTCTGTCCCTGCTCTGTGGTGTAAAGGGACACTGTTCTGTCCCACCTCTGTCCCTGCTCTGTGATGTAAAGAGACACTGTTCTGTCCCACCTCTGTCCCTGCTCTGTGATGTAAAGAGACTCTGTTCTGTCCCTGCTCTGTGATGCAAAGGGACTCTGTTCTGTCCCTGCTCTGTGATGTAAAGGGACTCTGCTCTGTCCCACCTCTGTCCCTGCTCTGTGATGTAAAGGGACTCTGTTCTGTCCCACCTCTGTCCCTGCTCTGTGATGTAAAGAGACTCTGTTCTGTCCCTGCTCTGTGATGCAAAGGGACTCTGTTCTGTCCCTGCTCTGTGATGTAAAGGGACTCTGCTCTGTCCCACCTCTGTCCCTGCTCTGTGATGTAAAGGGACTCTGTTCTGTCCCTGCTCTGTGATGCAAAGGGACTCTGTTCTGTCCCTGCTCTGTGATGTAAAGGGACTCTGCTCTGTCCCACCTCTGTCCCTGCTCTGTGATGCAAAGGGACTCTGCTCTGTCCCTGCTCTGTGATGCAAAGGGACTCTGTTCTCTCCCTGCTCTGTGATGCAAATGGACTCTGCTCTGTCCCTGCTCTGTGATGTAGAGACTCTGCTCTGTCCCACCTCTGTCCCTGTTCTGTGATGTAAAGGGACTCTGTTCTGTCCCACCTCTGTCCCTGCTCTGTGATGTAAAGAGACTCTGTTCTGTCCCTGCTCTGTGATGCAAAGGGACTCTGTTCTGTCCCTGCTCTGTGATGTAAAGGGACTCTGCTCTGTCCCACCTCTGTCCCTGCTCTGTGATGTAAAGGGACTCTGTTCTGTCCCTGCTCTGTGATGCAAAGGGACTCTGTTCTCTCCCTGCTCTGTGATGCAAATGGACTCTGCTCTGTCCCTGCTCTGTGATGCAAAGGGACTCTGTTCTGTCTCTGCTCTGTGATACAAAGGGACTCTGTTCTGTCCCTGCTCTGTGATGTAGAGACTCTGCTCTGTCCCTGCTCTGTGATGCAAAGGGACTCTGCTCTGTCCCTGCTCTGTGATGCAAAGGGACTCTGTTCTGTCCCTGCTCTGTGATGCAAAGGGACTCTGTTCTGTCTCTGCTCTGTGATGCAAAGGAACTCTGTTCTGTCCCTGCTCTGTGATGTAAAGGGACTCTGTTCTGTCCCTGCTCTGTGATGCAAAGGGACTCTCCTCTGTCCCTCCTCTGTCCCTGCACTGTGACGTAAAGAGACTCTGTTCTGCTCAGAGATTTGCCATGAGCTGTTCCCATCACTTTCCTTCACTACCGATGTCTAAATATTTTTCAGTGTATGTTCACCACCATTTAGTTGTGGTGATATTTTTAATTCTCCCATAAAAGATGATATTGGTTAAGACACCCACTATACCAGAGCGATGGTGTTATTTAGGAAAGTGCCACTGATCTGGGGTCTGTGTGGGTGTTATTTAGGGAAGTGCCACTGATCTGGTGTCTGTGTGGGTGTTATTTAGGGAAGTGCCACTGATCTGGGGTCTGTGTGGGTGTTATTTAGGGAAGTGCCACTGATCTGGGGTCTGTGTGGGTGTTATTTAGGGAAGTGCCACTGATCTGGGGTCTGTGTGGGTGTTATTTAGGAAAGTACCACTGATCTGGAGTCTGTGTGGGTGTTATTTAGGGAAGTGCCACTGATCTGGGGTCTGTGTGGGTGTTATTGAGGAAAGTGCCACTGATCTGGAGTCTGTGTTTGCATGACTCATTCATTAACCCATAATTTCCTCTCCACAGTACTTTGAGGTGCCCTTTGACTCCAACATGAACCGCACAAAGAAACGGCCCCTGGTCAGAGGACAGATAAGGTAAACTAAAAATTATACTTCCTCTAAAGTGCATCCCTAATGGCACCCTATTCCCTATATAGTTCAGAGTCTTATGGGTCCTGGTCAAAAGGTACTGCACTAGATAGGGAATAGCGTGCTATTTGGGACTTAGCCTGTCTTTGTCTCTCGACATCTGTTTATGTCTCACAACATTTTGACATAAAATATATTCAGCCTTTATTTAACCAGGATAAAATCATTTTACTTTAATCCCTCTCTTTTGAGTGAGACCTGGATACCATCACCAAATATGCTGCCACTGCCCTTATCATCTCTATATTGGTATCTGATCTATCTAGTGGAGTGTGTTACCAGTGGGGAAACGGGATCACTGTAATAGCAGCTCTGTGTTATTCTGTGTCTCATATCATAATGTGGGGAGGTAGGGAGCGCCGTGGGGAGGCAGTGAGCGCCGTGGGGAGGCAGGGAGCGCCGTGGGGAGGCAGGAGCGCCGTGGGTACACCTTCAATGAAACAGTAGTGCTGCTGTGCACGCAAGGCACAGCATCACACACACACACACACTTCAGACAAGGAGGTGACTGAAAGTGTTGTTGTCTGATACAAGAAATCACTTTACAAAATACAATGCATTATTATTCCCATACCATTATTACAGAGAATCAGACAAATTATTTGTAACGGTCGTCTTTAGGTGAGAGATTGGACCAAGGCGCAGCGGGTGATGAATACATAATGATTTATTTAAACAAAGACGAAACACGAAGAACACTTGAGAAATTACAAAATAATAAACGAAGTCAACAGACCTGAACAAACGAACGTACAATATGAAGAACGCACGAACAGGAACAGACTACATACACGAACGAAAACGAAACAGTCCCGTGTGGTGCGACATACACAGACACGGAAGACAACCACCCACACCAAACAATGTGAAACAACCTACCTATATATGGTTCTCAATCAGAGGAAACGTCAAACACCTGCCTCTGATTGAGAACCATACAAGGTCAATTAACAATGACACTTAACATAGAACAAACAACACAGACTGCCCACCCAGCTCACGTCCTGACCCACTAAACACAACTATACAAAAGGAAAACAAGGTCAGGAACGTGACATTATTCTACCCCATGCCTATTGGCTACTTCGCTTATTCAAGTCTGTCTCAAAATGCAACACTGTCCCTTTAAGACAAAAAAAAAACACTTTACCTGACTCTCTTTTCAAAGATGTGTTAAACACAGTCCAGTTCAAAGTAAATGGCACAGATCCATGTATGGCAATGGTCTATTTGCATATACGCCTACTGCAGCTCTGATTGGTTATGGAGCACCTGAGTCATGAGTGTCAATGCAATTGAAGCCTACTCCGATGCGTTCTGCCTACGACAAAATCTGTTGCATAGTTCTTGGTTCGGTATGATGCATTGAAAATAGGGCTGTTGCGGTGATCGTATTATCGCCACACCGGTGGTCACGAGTCACGAAGGCAGTCAAATTTCAAGTGACCGTTTAATCACAGTAATCAGGCCAAGCTCTGATGATGCTGATGGTCATTAGTATCCTACCAAACGTGCTAACTGTCTGGTACTCAGCACTCTATTGTCCCTCTAATCACTCTGACATCAACGCAAATGTATTCGAAAATCTAATCAAACACTTCATGAGAGCCCATGAGCTCATGTTGAACAACATTTCTACAGGTAATGAAATTGTGTGAGAAAACAGAGTGATGGCCTCTTAAAAAGAGGAGGATTCCATCAGCTTTCTATAGGCTAGACCTACTATATTTATTTCTCAACTTTCCTAATATTAAGAATATTGCTTCTCTTTACAACAGGAGTATAGCCTACCTGGCTGGCATGAAAATGAACCACAGGAATAGCGTCCTCAATTCACGAGTGAAGTCCAGGGATGACATATATTTTCCCTTGCCCCTGTTTCGAGAAAGGTGCATGATAATGTTCCATTCTAAATCAAAACAATTTTCATAGTTTTGATGTCTTCACTATTATTCTACAATGTAGAAAATGACAAAAATAAAGAAAAATCCTTGAATGAGTAGATGTGTCCAAACTTTTGACTGGTACTGTATATGATTTAGTATATGTAAAGACAAGATTAAAACAAGAATAGTCTGACGGGTGACAGGATTAGCCTATCACTTGTGAATTACATATTATCACTTGTGAATGATGCCCAGCTTAAG
Source organism: Salvelinus alpinus (assembly GCF_045679555.1). Classification (NCBI taxonomy): domain Eukaryota; kingdom Metazoa; phylum Chordata; class Actinopteri; order Salmoniformes; family Salmonidae; genus Salvelinus; species Salvelinus alpinus. The sequence goes on along the minus strand of NC_092088.1, from coordinate 88,624,324 downwards.
TCAAGAAACAGTGCATACTTTTTTTTGTGCCTTTTTTTATCATAGTCCCACACCTCATATAGCCTATTCCATATACAACCCGGATGTTGTAGCCGTGTCTGAATCCTGGCTTAGGAAGACCACCAAAAATTCTGAAATCTCCATTCCTAACTACAACATTTTCAGACAAGATAGAACGGCCAAAGGGGGCGGTGTTGCAATCTACTGCCCTAGATAGCCTGCAGAGTTCTGTCCTACTATCCAGGTCTGTACCCAAGCAATTTGAACTTCTACTTTTAAAAATCCACCTCTCTAAAAACAAGTCTCTCACCGTTGCCGCCTGCTATAGACCACCCTCTGCCCCCAGCTGTGCTCTGGACACCATATGTGAACTGATTGCCCCCATCTATCTTCAGAGCTCGTGCTGCTAGAAGACCTAAACTGGAACATGCTTAACACCCCAGCCATCCTACAATCTAAGCTTGATGCCCTCAATCTCACACAAATTATCAATGAACTTACCAGGTACCACCCCAAAGCCGTAAACACGGGCACCCTCATAGACATCATCCTAACCAACTTGCCCTCTAAATACACCTCTGCTGTTTTCAACCAAGATCTCAGCGATCACTGCCTCATTGCCTGCATCCGTAACGGGTCAGCGGTCAAACGACCTCCACTCATCACTGTCAAACGCTCCCTGAAACACTTCAGCGAGCAGGCCTTTCTAATCGACCTGGCCGGGGTATCCTGGAAGGATATTGTTCTCATCCCGTCAGTAGAGGATGCCTGTTTATTTTTTTAAATGGCTTCCTCACCATCTTAAATAAGCATGCCCCATTCAAGAAATTTAGAACCAGGAACAGATATAGCTCTTGGTTCTCTCCAGACCTGACTGCCCTTAACCAACACACAAACATCCTATGGCGTTCTGCATTAGCATCGAAAAGCCCCTGTGATATGCAACTTTTCAGGGAAGCTAGAAACCAATATACACAGGCAGTTAGAAAAGCCAAGGCTAGCTTTTTCAAGCAGAAATTTGCTTCCTGCAACACAAACTCAAAAAGGTTCTGGGACACTGTAAAGTCCATGGAGAATAAGAACACCTCCTCCCAGCTGCCCACTGCGCTGAGGACAGGAAGCACTGTCACCACCGATAAATCCACTATAATTGAGAATTTCAATAAGCATTTTCCTACGGCTGGCCATGCTTTCCCCCTGGCTACCCCTACCCCGGTCAACAGCACTGCCCACCACACAGCAACTCGCCCAAGCCTTCCCCATTTCTCCTTCTCCCAAATCCAGTCAGCTGATGTTCTGAAAGAGCTGCAAAATTTGGACCCCTACAAATCAGCCGTGCTAGACAATCTGGACCCTTTCTTTCTAAAATTATCTTGCCGAAATTGTTGCAACCCCTATTACTAGCCTGTTCAACCTCTCTTTCGTGTCGTCTGAGATTCCCAAAGATTGGAAAGCAGCTGCGGTCATCCCCCTCTTCAAAGGGGGAACACTCTTTATCCAAACTGCTACAGACCTATATCTATCCTACCCTTCCTTTCTAAGGTCTTCGAAAGCCAAGTCAACAAACAGATTACCGACCATTTCAAATCCCACCATACCTTCTCCGCTATGCAATCTGGTTTCAGAGCTGGTCATGGGTGCACCTCAGCCACGCTCAACGTCCTAAAAGATATCCTAACCGCCATCGATAAGAAACAATACTGTGCAGCCGTATTCATTGACCTGGCCAAGGCTTTCGACTCTGTCAATCACCACATCCTCATCGGCAGACTCGATAGCCTTGGTTGCTCAGATGATTGCCTCGCTTGGTTCACCAACTACTTCTCTGATAGAGTTCAGTGTGTCAAATCGGAGGGCCTGTTGTCCGGGCCTCTGGCTGTCTCTATGGGGGTGCCACAGGGTTCAATTCTTGGACCGACTCTCTTCTGTATACATCAATGATGTTGCTCTTGCTGCTGGTGAGTCTCTGAACCACCTCTACGCAGACGACACCATTCTGTATACTTCTGGCCCTTCTTTGGACACTGTGTTAACAACCCTCCAGACGAGCTTCAATGCCATACAACTCTCCTTCCGTGGCCTCCAATTGCTCTTAAATACAAGTAAAACTAAATGCATGCTCTTCAAACAATCGCTGCCTGCACCTGCCCGCCTGTCCAACATCACTACTCTGGACGGTTCTGACTTACAAATACCTAGGTGTCTGGTTAGACTGTAAGCTCTCCTTCCAGACTCACATCAAACATCTCCAATCCAAAGTTAAATCTAGAATTGGCTTCCTATTTCGCAACAAAGCATCCTTCACTCATGCAGCCAAACATACCCTCGTAAAACTGACCATCCTACCGATCCTCGACTTCGGCGATGTCATTTACAAAATAGCCTTCAATACCCTACTCAATAAATTGGATGCAGTCTATCACAGTGCCATCCGTTTTGTCACCAAAGCCACATATACTACCCACCACTGCGACCTGTACGCTCTCGTTGGTTGGCCCTCGCTTCATACTCGTCGCCAAACCCACTGGCTCCAGGTCATCTACAAGACCCTGCTAGGTAAAGTCCCCCCTTATCTCAGCTCGCTGGTCACCATATCATCACCCACCTGTAGCACGCGCTCCAGCAGGTAAATCTCGCTGGTCACCCCCAAAACCAATTCTTCCTTTGGCCGCCTCTCCTTCCAGTTCTCTGCTGCCAATGACTGGAATGAACTACAAAAATGTCTGAAACTGGAAACACTTATCTCCCTCACTAGCTTTAACCTTTCAGTCATACCCATCCCGGATCCAGGATTTCTGTCATTAAAAACCCTGACTAGCATAGCGTAGTCTAGCGCCAGAGGGTAATCATAAAATATAATTTCATGAAATCACAAGTGCAATATTGCAAAACACAGCTTAGCCTTTTGTTAATCCATCTGTCGTCTCAGATTTTGAAATTATGCTTTCCAGCGAAAGCAATACAAGCGTTTGTGTAAATGTATTGATCGCTAGACAAAACAATAAGAACAGCTAGCGCCAGGTAACTCGGTAACAAAAACCAGCAAAGCAATCAAATGAATCGTTTACCTTTGTTGATCTTCGGTTGGTTTCACTCACGAGACTCCCAGTTAGACAGCAAATATTCCTTTTGTTCCATAAAGATATGTTTTATATCCAAATACCTCCGTTTGTTTGATGCGTCATGACCAGGAATCCACCGGAAAAAGTGTTCGCGACAACGGCGGAAAAAAATCCTAATTATATCCATAATGTCCACATAAACATGCCAAACGTTGTTTTTGATCCAACTTCATTGTGTTTTTCACATATCTATTCGATAATAAATCAACCGGGACAGTTGGCTTCTCACTAGGAGCGAGAGAGACAATGGCTACCTTTCAGATTTGCGCAAAAATCACCCAGAGAGCCCCCACCTGTCCACTTACCCAATGTGCTCTTGCAGGCTCATCCTTCAAAATAAAGGCCTGAAACTACGTCTAAAGGCTGTTGACACCTTAGGGAAGACATAGAAAAAGAGGTCTTATTGATGTGACTTCACAAATGCGATAGGAAGGCATTGGAACACAGAGCTCTCAAAATGAGTGCCACTTCCTGCTTGAAATTTTCTCAGGTTTTCACCTGCAATAAAACTGCAATAACTCACAGACAAAATTCTTACAGTTTTGGAAACTTCAGAGTGTTTTCTATCATAATCTGACTATTATATGCATGTTCTAGTTTCGGGGGCTGAGAAATAGGCAGTTTGAAATGGGTACGCATATTTTGCCATATGTTAAAATTGCGCCCCCTATCAATTAAGCACCAGCTGTCAGAGCAGCTCACAGATTACTGCACCTGTACATAGCCCATCTATAATTTAGCCCAAACAACTACCTCTCCCCCTACTGTATTTATTTATTTTGCTCCTTTGCACCCCATTATTTCTATCTCTACTTTGCACATTCTTCCATTGCAAATCTACCATTCCAGTGTTTTACTTGCTATGTTGTATTTACTTCGCCACCATGGCCTTTTTGCCTTTACCTCCCTAATCTCACCTCATCTGCTCACATTGTATATAGACTTATTTTTGTACTGTATTATTGACTGTATGTTTGTTTTACTCCATGTGTAACTCTGTGTTGTTGTATATGTCGAACTGCTTTGCTTTATCTTGGCCAGGTCGCAATTGTAAATGAGAACTTGCCTACCTGGTTAAATAAAAGTGAAATAAAAATAAATAAATAAATATGCCTATATGTTTAGTCAAGGTTTGTATCACAACTAAAGTGGCCGAATAACTTCTTAAATAAAGCACATTTATCCGCTTTAAAACAGGTGTAGAACCTAACTAGCACACACCGTACGCAGTGTGTGTTTCAAGTTTGGGGAAGATAATCTTCATTATAAAAAATGCACATTTTTTATAAAAAATGCACTGTTAGTGTCTTATCGACTGTTCCACAAGTGCATTTTCATGAATTGTTTATGGTTCATTGAACAAGCATGGGAAACAGTGTTTAAACCCTTTATGATGAAGATCTGTGAAGTTATTTGGATTTTTGTGAATTATCTTTGAAAGACAGTGTCCTGATAAAGGGAAATTTTTCTGCTGCATTTATACGCAACTCGGAATTGGATAAGGACGAGTGCAGTTGTGTCCCCGATGTGTTAATCTTCACTTGTAGCCTGTTAGAAATGCCCGATCATGTGATGGGGAGCTGTGTGAGTGAGAGCAGGCAGCACTCAGGGAGAACATTGATAGTGTTAACAAAGAAAACTGCAGAACAGTGGTCACCAACCTCTTCTGGATCACTTTGAATCAAAATGCAAGCCGAGAACTACCGATCAGATCTTTTTTTTACATGACTTAAAAAACGTAAGCTTATGCAACATTAACCAATTAAAAACTGTACTGTAGCAATGAGGTTTGTGCAGTAAGCTATAGGCCCAATACTTTACCACCCCATATATTGCTTGAATTGCCCTGCTGATGTTCAGGCATTTAAAAAATATATATATTTCAACATTTGAGGTAGGCTATACTGTATGATCACACCGGTAATAGATCCCGTTGTATTACTTGTGAAGAACAGCTGAGTGAACATACATTTAAATAATTAGCTTTTTATTTGTATTTTACTGGGCTGATGGTGCCTACATATGATGGTCAGTCACAGTGGGGGGAGAGAGCAGCAGACTTGAGGGTCCACCTCTCAACATCCCTCCGCTCTCCCTTTCCTCCACTGACACTGACCAAAAATAGACACCGTCTTCCAGCTGATGGCCAAACTTGAGTCGCAACACATTATTTCTGCATCATGCACAAATTCATGTTGTTACTCCTATGACCAGAGAAATATAAATATTTATTGATATTCATAACAATGCAAGCCTATAGATACACTTTCTTACTCATTAACTACTGCTGCACCGCTTGTTGTAGCGCTGAGTGGAAATGGGAAGAATGTCCATTTTATGACATGAACCCACTCATAAAAACAGCATCTCTTTGCTGTATTCGTTGAGTCTCTCTAGTCATAGTTTTAAATGTTTTGAATTCTCACAGTATCAACTTTGCTGTTGCTTTCTTTTATGCCTGCTACATTACTGTAGACACGGTCATCTGAGCCATCCGATTGGCAAGTGGTAGGCCTATAGTGCTCTTAATTTGCTTTCTGGTCTTGCCGGGAAGGCAGAGTTTGTGCCTTCTGACACATGAAATGGTTAAAAATGGCACAGTTCGCCTACCCGGCGCGCAGGGCAGCTGAATCGGGTGCATCTAACAGCCCTAGACAAAAAATAAATAAAAATGGAACACAAGGCTTGTTTTTCTACAGAAAATGTTTGACAATTGACCGGTTGGTGACCACTGCTTTAGAAAGTTGAGTGAAGTTCAATGTCGTGCTCCTCTCCATGGGCTGATATTTCTGCGTGGCAGTCCCAGGGAGCTGGGAACATTGGCCAGGAGACATGCAAATTACTGCCTTGCTCAATGGCACATTGACAGATTCTTCACCTAGTTGGCTCAGGGATTCAAACCAGCGACCTTTTGGTTACTGGCCAAACACTCTTAACAGCTAGGCTACCTGCCACCTAGAAGCTAGAAGCCTAATTATTGTGCTGGTTCTGAAGCATGGTAGCCTACATGCACACACAGCATAGGGCAGGGTTCCCCAACTGGTGGGGGGAAATTAAAAAGGGTCAAAACGCCAACAAATCAGCTTCAAGTGATTTTAATTTGGAAAATCTGTTCCAAAGTATTCCCACGCATAATAGAGAGATATGTGATTGTATACAAATGTAAGCAAGACTTGAAATGATTAGGTTTTAGTCAAATATGATATTTCTTTAGTCATTTTTAGCAGATTTACCAACTTACAGTAGTGAGTTTTCATACTTTATTCCCATACTGGTCCACCGTGGGAATCGAACCCACAACCATGGCGTTGCAACGCCATGCTCTACCAACTGAGGCACACTGGACCATGTTTCAGCTTCTCGTGGGTCAATTTGCAGTCTACAAATTCTTAGTATTATGTTCCAGGCCTCCTGACCATCCGCTCAAGAACAAATCGTCCCCTGGCTGAATCTAGTTGATGATCCCTGGACTAGGGGAACTCCAGGGTAAATGAGAAGACTCCTACCATAACAACTGTTGAACCCTGACCTGGCCCTATCTCGTCATGTCCACAGTGGAATCCTCATGGGACGTGTTGTTTAAAGGACACTCCTCTTGTTGATTTGGTGATTCAGAATGTAGACTGTTCTCCAAACACAGCTTGGCTGTGTCCGTACCTCCTGTTGTTGACGTGACTGAGTAATGTGTGTGACACACACGTAACCTGTGGACCAGCTGGATAGCTACAACTGGGTCCCAAATGGCACCCCATTTCCTACATAGGGAATATGACCATAGCCTAAGTAGTGCACTATATAGGGAATAAGGTGCCATTTGTGGCCTAGACAACCGTTACAGTCGCTGTCAAACAAGCCCTCAGCATCTCACATTCTCTTTCTCCACCCGCTTTCTCTCTCTCCACCCGCTTTCTCTCTCTCCATCCGCTTTTTCTCTCCCCATCTGCTTTTTCTCTCTCCATCCGCTTTTTCTCTCTCCATCCGCTCTTTCTCTCTCCATCCGCTCTTTCTCTCTCCATCTGCTCTTTCTCTCTCCATCCGCTCTTTCTCTCTCCATCCGCTCTTTCTCTCTCCATCCGCTTTTTCTCTCTCCATCCGCTCTTTCTCTCTCCATCCGCTCTTTCTCTCTCCATCCGCTCTTTCTCTCTCCATCCGCTTTTTCTCTCTCCATCCGCTCTTTCTCTCTCCATCCGCTCTTTCTCTCTCCATCCGCTCTTTCTCTCTCCATCCGCTTTTTCTCTCTCCATCCGCTCTTTCTCTCTCCATCCGCTTTTTCTCTCTCCATCCGCTTTTTCTCTCTCCATCCGCTGTCTCTCTCCATCCGCTTTTTCTCTCTCCATCCGCTCTTTCTCTCTCTCCCCATCCGCTATCTCTCTCTCCCCATCAGCTCTCTCTCTCTCTCTCTCCCCATCAGCTCTCTCTCTCTCTCTCCGCATCCGCTCTCTCTCTCTCTCTCTCCCCATCTGCTCTCTCTCTCTCCATCCGCTCTCTCTCTCTCTTCATCCTCTCTCTCTCCATCCGCTCTCTCTCTCCCCATCCGCTCTCTCTCTCTCTCTCCATCCGCTCTCTCTCTCCATCCGCTCTCTCTCTCTCTCCATTCGCTGTCTCTCTCTCTCCATCCGCTCTCTCTCTCTCCATCCGCTCTCTCTCTCTCTCTCTCTCTCTCTCTCTCTCTCTCTCTCTCTCTCTCTCTCTCTCTCTCTCTCTCTCTCTCTCTCTCTCTCTCTCTCTCTTTCTCTCTCTCCATGAGGCTCCCTGGACCCAGCTCAAGCTTAGCTCCGATTATAAAATATGCTCAATGAGGAAAAATTTTTTTTCTCTTATATAACCAAGCGTTCTGGTGGATATCTTTGATAAACGTTCTGTACATCTTGTCAGAGCTCTCCTCTCCCTCTAATCTTTCAATTAAATTGAGTCATTCTCTATTGTGGTGTGATGTTGAAGCATGTGGTGGTTCTGGAACATAACCAATTCAGAGAGAGACGGCGGTGGGGGGGGGGTAGAGACGGGGGAGAGATGGGGGGAGAGAGAGAGACGGCTCACCTCACCACCATCTCCTCTTGCACCTCACACTCTTGATATCATTTCAATTGAACACATACACATTCCTTAGTGTAGCCCTTTTCATTGATCTAATTGGAAAAGCCTGGATGCCTGAGACTATCCACCCCTCATCACTCTGAGACACCCCTTCAACTTATGTTCCTGTATGAATCCTCATCGTCTCTTCATTCTCTCACTATAGCTTGAGTAACTTAGAACTTGGTGAAGACCTTTTATCCCCCGGTTGTGGAGAGTAAGTTCCCTCTGATAGCCAGCCAGCTTCAGATTCATTGCCTTAGTGTTTAGAGCTGACTTTACCCACCTGGCTGACCGTGTTATGACTGGGACAGTGTCAGACTGTAAACAACGAGGGTCCCCCGAGTGGCGCAGCAGTCTAAGGCACTGCATCGCAGTGCTTGAGGCTTCACTACAGATCTGGGTTTGATACCAGGTTGTGTCGCAGCCGACCGGGAGACCCATGAGGCGGCGCACAATTGTCCGGGTTAGGAGAGGGTTTGGCCGGCCAGGAAGTCCTTGTCTCATTGAGCTCTAGCGACTCCTTTTGGAGGGCCGGGCGCCTGCACGCTGACATGGTCGGCAGGTGTCGGCAGGTGTTTCCTCCGAAACATTGGTGCGGCTGTCTTCCGGGTTAATCGAGCAGTGTGTCAAGAAGCAGTGCTGCTTGGCAGGGTCGTGTTTCAGAGTACGCATGGATCTCGGAAGACGCATGGGCCAAAGAGCAGATATGATGTGTTAGGAAGTTGATATGCCCATATTAGGATATCGACCTTCGCCTCTCCCGTTGACTATAACTACCGATTGGATTCCACGAAATTGGGGAGATAAAGGGGTAAAAGTACAAAATAAATAAACTGTAAACAAAAGCCAGATAACCCCCCTCAGGCCGCGTGACACATTCCGTACTTCGACCCACACAGAGATAACCCAAACTCAGCCTACACACACACAGGACTCACCACCACCACGGGCACATAAAACAGAAATAACACCACTAATCCCATTAATACACTATCTCCTGAACTCGACAGAAAATAAAAGCCCAGTTTTCTCTTCTGAAGGCCTGCTGCATTTGGTCAAGATTTTAATCTCCAAACCTACCCCCCTCTAATTTACAAAGTATTTACTTTTGAATTTGAACCAGTCTGTAGCTAGCTGCTTTCAATAAAAGCTAGAGAGAGAAGGAGGAAGTCTTCATCCGGTTAAAAGCCGGAGTCTCTGTAGTTAGGGCTGAGGAGGGTTTGATCTCTGGACGTGTGTAATGCCTACAGCCACGTAGCCACACTCTTTGTCTTGCAGGGCATCTTTTATCCCTGACAAATGCTGATCACATGAGCTCTCCTCTAAGCCCCTGTATTCAGACTATGCGCCGTTCCGCCGCAAACTGTCTGAGTGTGTGGCCCGGCCCTGTGGCCCGGCCCTGTGGCCCGGCTCTGTGGCCCGGCTCTGTGGCGCTCGCTGTTTGTGTGTGTGTGTGTGTGTCTTTGCATGTGGGGCTATTATCATCTTATCCTATAATCTCCACATGTCTGCATTTCTCAATCAGACCATTAAGGCTTCATTGTAGATCTGTGATGGGGATTGAGCAATTGTTCTATTCCCTTTTTCAGTCTGTCTTTAAGCCAGGTGTTCAGTATTCTCTTTGTTTTTAAGCCCGGTGTTTAGTATTCACTCTGTCTTTAAGCCCGGTGTTCAGTATTCGCTCTGTCTTTAAAACTTCTTTGGGCTAGGGGGCAGTACTTTCACGTCCGGATGAAAAGCATGCCCAAAGTAAACTGCCTGCTACTCAGGCCCAGAAGCTAGGATATGCATATTATTGGTATATTTGGATAGAAAACACTCTGAAGTTTCTAAAACTGTTTGAATAATGTTTGTGAGTGTAACAGAACTGATTTGGCAGGCGGAACCCCGAGCCCAATCCATCCAGGGAAAAATTTTTTTGAGGTCAATCTGTTTTCTATTATATTTCTATTGCAAGCCCGTTTTAATAGAAATATGCTTGCAGTTCCTATCGCTTCCACTAGATGTCAACAGTCTTTAGAAATTGGTTGATGTTTTTCCTTTGAGAAATGAAGAAGTAGCCATTTCCTATCTGGGTGGATAGCCAAGTGTACTGTTGTGGTTGGGGCGCGCGACCTGAGGCTCGCTCCACTTTAATTTGATCCGCTATTGAACGCAGTTAATCCCGTCTTAAATTTCATTGATTATTTACATTAAAAAATACCTAAATTTGGATTAGGAATGTTTGAAATGTTTGGACAAAGTTTACAGGTAACTTATTAGATAATGTGTAGTCATGTCGGGCGAGTTGGAACCGATGTTTTTCTGAATCAAACGTGCCAAATAAATGGACATTTTGGAGATATAACGATGGAATTTATCTAACAAAAGGACCATTTGTGATGTTTATGGGACATTTTGGAGTGCCAACAGAAGAAGCTATTCAAAGGTAAGGCATGAATTATATCGTTATTTCTGAGTTTTGTGTCGCGCCTGGCGGGTTGAAATATGATTGTCATGTGTTTGTTTGATGGGGTGCTGTCCTCAGATAATAGCATGGTTTGCTTTCGTCGTAAAGCCTTTTTGAAATCTGACATGGTGGCTGTATTAACAAAAAGTAGAGCTTTAATTTGGTGTATTGCACTTGTGATTGTATGAAAGTTAAATATTTCTAATCATTTTATTTGAATTTGACGATCTGCCATTTCACCGGATGTTGTCAAATCGATCCCGTTAACGGGATTTGATCCCTAAGAAGTTTTAAGCCCGGTGTTCGGTATTCGCTCTGTCTTTAAGCCCGGAGTTCGGTATTTGCTCTGTCTTTAAGCCCGGAGTTCGGTATTCGCTCTGTCTTTAACCTCTAATTCCTCCCAAACCTGGATCCGGGAGCACCCCCATCAGTAAAAAAGCTGACTAGCATAGCCTAGCATAGCGCCACAAGTAAATACTAGCATCTAAATATCATTAAATCACAAGTCCAAGACACCAGATGAAAGATACAGATCTTGTGAATCCAGCCATCATTTCTGATTTTTAGAAGACAGGGAAGACACAATATGTAAATCTATTAGCTAACCACGTTAGCAAAAGACACCACTTTTTTTACTCCACCAGTTTTTTACTCCATCAGTAGCTATCACAAATTCGACCAAATAAAGATATAAATAGCCACTAACCAAGAAACAACTTCATCAAATGACAGTCTGATAACATATTTATTGTATAGCATATGTTTTGTTAGAAAAATGTGCATATTTCAGGTATAAATCACAGTTCTACATTGCAGCTGCAATCTGAAATAGCGTCGATGCAGCCAGAATAATTACAGAGACCAACGTCAAATACATAATTACTCATCATAAATCATTTCTGAAAAATACACAGCGTACAGCAAATGAAAGCCCAACATCTTGTGAATCCAGCCAATATGTCAGATTTTTTAAGTGTTTTACAGCGAAAACACAATATAGCATTGTATTAGCTTACCACAATAGCCAGAAACACAACCGCATTTACCAGCAGCAAATGTTAGCGATCGTGACAATCCAGCAAAAGATATATAATTTTTGACTAACCTTGATATACTTCATCAGATGACAGTCCTGTAACATCATATTACACAATGCATATAGGTTTTGTTCGAAAATGTGCATATTTAGCAGCACAAATCGTGGTTATACAATGTGATCACTAGCAACATTTCATGCATTCTGGCCGGCGCCATCTTGGAGGCGCACCTAATCTAATCAATAAATAATCGTAAACTTGACTAAAAAATACAGGTTGGACAGCAAATGAAAGATGCATTAGTTATTAATGCAACCGCTGTGTTAGATTTTTAAAATGAACGTTACTAGACATACAGTGTGCGTTACAGCCAGACCAGTGCCGCAATAATGGCGGACAAATCCATTTACATTTTTCCACATAAATACGGAATAACATCATAAATAGCTCTTACTTTTGGACGAGCTTCCATCAGAATCTTGGGCAAGTTGTCCTTTGTCCAAAATAATCGTTGCTTGGTTGTAAAACGTCATCTTCAACTTCGGATTTAGCAGCTAACAATAGCTATGTGGCCACAACATGCCCAAATGTTCAAAACGCAATACTAAGGAAATTCCGAAAATAGCAATATACTCGCATAAACTGATATAACTCGGTTTAAAATAACTTCGTTATGATGTTTCTAACACCTATATCGAATTAAATTACAGACGGATATATCTAAGGCCGATAACTGAGCGTTTCAAAATGCCATCCTGAGGTCTTGCTTTGCGTAATGACGAACGTCGAAAAGAGAGCTCCCTTCGTTCCTTGGCCTTTTATAAGGGCTGAGATCTACGTAGAAACTCCATTCCAATTCTCATTGGTTACTGACATCCAGGGGAAGGCGGGTGCAGTTCATGTCGACCCATAGGATACATACAGAGCTTTAAACTGATCTGAGAACAGAGCCTCGTTTTCAGACCTTCGCAGTTCCTGTCATGAATTTCGCTGCAGAAAGAGTTCTGGATCACCCACAGACATAATTCAAACGGTTTTAGAAACTAGAGATTGTTTTCTATCCAATAGTAATAATAATATGCATATTGTATGAGCAAGAATTGAGTACGAGGCAGGTTAATTTGGGAACGATAAATGTCCAAGTTGAAACAGCACCCCCTATAGTGACAAGAGGTTATTAAGCCCGGTGTTCGGGATTCAAATCAAATGTATTTATATAGCCCTTCTTACATCAGCTGATATATCAAAGTGCTGTACAGAAACCCAGCCTAAAACCCCAAACAGCAAGCAATGCAGGTGTAGAAGCACGGTGGCTAGGAAAAACTCCCTAGAAAGGCCAAAACCTAGGAAGAATCTAGAGAGGAACCAGGCTACGAGGGGTGGTCAGTCCTCTTCTGGCTGTGCCGGGTGGAGATTATAACACAACATGGCCAAGATGTTCAAATGTTCATAAATGACCAGCATGGTCAAATAATAATAATAACAGTAGTTGTCGAGGGTGCAACAAGTCAGCACCTCAGGAATAAATGTCAGTTGGCTTATCATAGCCGATCATTGAGAGTATCTCTACCGCTCCTGCTGTCTCTAGAGAGTTGAAAACAGCAGGTCTGGGACAGGTAGCACGTCCAGTGAACAGGTCAGGGTTCCATAGCCGCAGGCAGAGGAGTTGAAACTGGAGCAGCAGCATGGCCAGGTGGACTGGGGATAGCAAGGAGTCATCATGCCAGGTAGTCCTGAGGCATGGTCCTAGGGCTCAGGTCCTCCGAGAGAGAGAAAGAAATAAAGAGAGAAAGAGAGAATTAGAGAGAGCATACTTAAATTCACACAGGACACAGGATAAGACAGGAGAAATACTCCAGATATAACAGACTGACCCTAGCCCCCCGACACACAAACTACTGCAGCATAAATACTGGAGGCTGAGACAGGAGGGGTCAGGAGACACTGTGGCCCCATCCGATGATACCCCCGGACAGGGCCAAACAGGGAGGATATAACCCCACCCACTTTGCCAAAGCACAGCCCCCACACCACTAGAGGGATATCTTCAACCACCAACTTACCATCCTGAGACAAGGCCGAGTATAGCCAACAAAGATCTCTGCCACGGCACAACCCAAGGGGGTGGGGGCGCCAACCCAGACAGGAAGACCACGTCAGCGACTAAACCCACTCAAGTTTTCGCTCTGTCTTTAAGCCCGGTGATTGGTATTCGCTCTGTCTTTTAAGCCCGGTGTTCAGTATTCGCTCTGTCGTTAAGCCCGGTGTTCAGTATTCTCTCTGTCGTTAAGCCCCGTGTTCAGTATTGCTATTGCTTGCTGAATTTGTTGTTGGTGAAATACAAATGTGGGGAAAGTTGTATTAAGATTGTGTCTTTCTCTGCCTCCCTCCCGCTCCCCCCCTCCCTCTTTCTGTACTTCCCTAACTTTGTCCTTCCCTCTCCCTCTATCCTTTCTCTCTGTCTCCCTCAGTCCTCTCCATGCGGTGGGCTTTACCTTAGCCTGTGGGGTCCCTGGTATCATCGTGGTGACCCTGGCTGTGAACACTCTAAAGGGCCCTTGGGGGCCCTCAACATCTTCCTCTACACCTGCTGTTACACCCCCCTGAAGAGGCTCAGCACCACCAATACCTGGGTGGGAGCCGTGGTGGGGGCCATTCCCCCTGTCATGGACAGGACGGCCACTCTGGACACAGGTACTGAACTGTAGGACACACACAATGTACACACACACACACACACACACACACACACACACACACACACACACACACACACACACACACACACACACACAGTACTGATACCTCATCTTGTGTTTCACGATGAAGCAGTGGGTTTATGACGAGCTGTTCAAACTGAATATGTTGGTAAACGGGGGATGGAGGAGAGAAAAGAAGGATACACCCACACTTGTTGATCCAACTTTGGGCCAAAGAGCAGCTATGGTGTTTTAGAAAGTTAATGTCTGTGTACTACATCCTACTGTACACATGTTAAACTCTGATGAACTGGTTCAAATCTCACTCTTCAGAGCGACTCAGACGTGGATTATTGTTTTCCAAACTAGATATCCAGCTAGTGGGAAAGATGGTGTTTATCGCCACCTTAAATAACATTTTGTTTTGTAATATAACCTTTTGTTAATTATTATAGGGCTGTGAAACCCATAGCCTAATGGCTTCAGACTGAGCATTTCTCACCATTTATTTACCTAGAGCAATTTCCATTTTATAAAAGGTGTAGTGTACATTTATTTACAGTAGTGTTGATTAATTATTGCTTCTTCAGTGGAAATACAAAATATGTATAAAAATGCCAAATATACCAAACGCTAAATCAAGCAGAGATTTAACACTATTTGTGCATGTTAATCATTACTGAAATGTGCAAACTACAAACATTCAACCAGTTAAAGATAATGAATACATGTTCTGAACACCTCCAAAACACAGGTCATGTGGTTTGGTAAGAAGAATGGCCCTCTCCCTACAGGTGTGATTACTATCTCTGAGGGTTTAGAGCTTGAGGTAGTCACCTCATACAAGTACTTGGGAATATGGCTAGATGATACACTGTCCTTCTCTCAGCACATATCAAAGCTGCAGGCTAAAGTTAAATCTAGACTTGGTTTCCTCTATTGTAATCACTCCTCTTTCACCCCAGCTGCCAAACTAACCCTGATTCAGATGACCATCCTACCCATGCTAGATTACGGAGACATAATTTATAGATCGGCAGGTAAGGGTGCTCTCGAGCGGCTAGATGTTCTTTACCATTCGGCCATCCGAATGTGCTAGAAGGCCAGCATCCCAGAGTCGCCTCTTCACTGTTGACATTGAGACTGGTGTTTTGCTGGTACTATTTAATGTAGCTGCCAGTTGAGGACTGTTTCTCAAACTAGACACTCTAATGTACTTGTCCTCCTGCTCAGTTGTGCACCGGGGCCTCCCACTCCTCTTTCTATTCTGGTTAGAGCCAGTTTGCGCTGTTCTGTGAAGGGAGTAGCACACAGCGTTGTACGAGATCATAAGTTTCTTGGCAATTTCTTGCATGGAATAGTCTTCATTTCTCAGAACAAGAATAGACGGATGAGTTTCAGAAGAAATATCTTTGTTTCTGGCCATTTTCAGCTGTGCTAACATAATTGCAAAAGGATTTTCTAATGATCAATTAGCCTTTTAAAATTATAAACTTTGATTAGCTAACACAACATGCAATTGGAACACAGGAGTGATGATTGCTGATAATGGGCCTCTGTACATCTATGTAGATATTCCATAGAAAATCTGCCGTTTCCAGCTACAATAGTAATTTACAACATTAACAATGTCTACACTGTATTTCTGGTCAATTTGATATTATTTTAATGGAAGAAATGTGCATTTCTTTCAAAGACAAGGACAAAGACTTGCCTTTTGGTAGGCCGTCATTGGCAATAAGAATTTGTTCTTAACTGACTTGCCTAGATAACAATATTGAGTTAGAATGTTTTTTTTTATATACAAATAACTGTGGGACACAAAAAAAGGCAGCGTAGAACCCCATTTCCCGAAACCCATTTCCCGAAACTCTAATAACTCTAAAATGTTGTTTACATTTACATTTACATTTAAGTCATTTAGCAGACGCTCTTATCCAGAGCGACTTACAAATTGGGTTCTGGAAGTTTGCCCCCCCAAAAAATGTTCTCACTGTGAATGGTGCAGTGGTCTAAGGCATTGGATCTCTGTGCAAGAAGTGTCACTACAGTCCCTGGTTCGAATCCAGGCTGTATCACATCCGGCCGTGATTGGGAGTCCCATAGGGTGACACACAATTGGTCCAGTGTCCTCTGGATTTGGCCGGGGTAGGCCGTCATTGTAAATAAGAAGTTGTTCTTAACTGACTTACCTAGTTAAATAAAGGTTAAATACAAATAAAAATAAACATTTTGGGGGGTATTCTCCTACAAATTAATTAGCACAAAAAGTCACACAGAAATGCACAAAATCTGCTGAAATATTTGTTGTACATATTTGCACGAATTGAGGGAGATTTTGTTGCTATAGGCTACCATTAACAGATGATTTTCTCAGTTTACAAAACATCTTGAACACCTGTTCTTTCCATGACAGGCTGACCAGGGGAATCCAGGTGGAAGCTATGATCCCTTATTGATGTCACTTGTTAAATACGCTTCAATTAGTGTAGATGAAGGGGAGGAGATACGTTAAAGAACGAGTTATAATCTTCCAGACAATTGAGACATGGATTGTGTATGTGTGGCATTAAGGGTGAATGTGCAAGACAAAATACTTAAGTGCCTTTGAACAGGGTATGGTAGTAGGTGCCAGGTACACCGGTTTGTGAGTCAAGAACTGCAACCCTGCGGTGTTTTTCATGCTCAAAAGTTTCCGGTGTGTATCAAGAATGGTACACCAACCAAAGGACATCCAGCAACTTGACACAACTGTGGGAAACATTGAAGCCAGCATTGGTCTGCATCCCCGTGGAACGCTTTCGACACCTTGTAGAGTGCATGCCCCAACTACTTGAGGCTGTCCTGAAGGTGTGCTTAATGTTTTGTACACTCGATGTGTATCCCGACTCCCGAATGAGCCCGGCTCCCGAAGGAGGACTGAGTTGATTCTTGACGGTAACATCTGGCCGAGTCTCCCCGCGCGGCCTTACTGTGCCTGGCCAGTCATGTAAACTAGCCTACTCTTGGGGTCGTGGATTTACCTCCGATCCCTCGGTAATGTAGCATACTTTAAAAGTAAATGTGTGCCCTTTTAACAGATCGTGGCCAATTTACTTGATCTTGTACGAAATGTATTTAGAACTTGTGAGATATTCAAGCTCAGATACAAAAACACAATGTAATGCAAAGATTTCAGTGACTCATAAGGATTTGAATTGTATCCGGAACTGTCTTTTTATGGAGGCCTGTAAATTATATAGCATTAACATTACTGGTGTCTTTGTTAAATGTTCAGGCTCAAGTAGGCTAATCTTTTTTGGCAGTCGTTGTTTTATCATTTGGTTTATCAGTTATTCATTTTAATAATAACAAGTAAAATAACTCCTACAATAGCAGTATTTTTGTCCAGTAACTTCGGTGCTAGGACCCCTAATTCATGTGAAGTTAGATGTCTTTTGAAGTTAAATTAAACAATGTTAGGGTTGTCATTTAGTTACGTCAGCCTTGCAAAGTTGTGTTAAAATATTGCTGTTATTTAGGCATGCTAAGATCTTGTTGATTTTTTGACCTTTTTGATAGTTTGAAAATATTGTTAACAACGATCATGCTAAAATATAATCGTTTTTTGTCCTCGGAAAATGGGTTTAGTTTTCATGTACCATGCATCAGTTTGTAGGCTGTTGAGCAGGCGCTGGCAGAGGTCTGCAGGCTACTAGGCTACAACAGTTGCCTTGACAATTTACGAAAAAAGACTTGATTTATTTACCAAACGTTTGTCTAATTTCTTTAAGAAGAACATGTTCACCAGTTCATGAGGTAGCCGTATGAGTTCAAATGCAGTAAGAAATAATAAACACAAATGTACCTTTATGAATGAGCAATCATATGTTGCTCCAAAAACATAAAACATATTTCATCCACATTATAACATTCATATTCATGTGAGCGTGAAAACGTTCTCAACAGGTATACAAAAGCGTTTATTTAATCATGAATAGCCACCTTATCAGAGCGAGCATAAAGTTTGGAGACTTGTTGGTGAACTGGATCGAAAGTTCCAGCACACACAGTTCGACATTTCTCTGAGTATTTACTTTGAATTTAGGCCAACATGGGGTATTTGCCGTTGGTATAAAACAAGTAGTTTAACATTAACAAATAACAAATGGATAGGCCAAAGTCCCAACGAATGAACAAAATGTTTTTCTTACAACACTTATATAACTCAAAATGAATTACTGTGTCGTTTTCGATCATAATAATAAATCATGTAAAAAAATCTTGTCGTTGTTGTCATGCAACTGCTGATAATTAATGTATTGTTATCAATAATAAAGGTATGAACCATTGTTATTCATTTTTATTTAATGGCTACTTACGTTCAGTGTAAAAAATAAATAATAATAATCAAATGGCTAAGGCTGCTTACTCTCCTTTGATAACCACCGCTACTTTCTTCATCTAAAATGACTTGCAAGCACAATAATCGAACTGTTTTTCTCCTTGAAAATATGGAAGAAAATATTTAACGTATAATGCAGCCTATTTAACTTATATGCAGCCTATATACTGTGCTTCGCACAATCGATGGCCTATATGTTTGTCAATACAGAAGATCTGTGCCAGCAACAATTATATCAGTTGATATTGAGTTTGAGAAGACAAGATGGGTCATCGTTATGCATAATAAATCATGTATTGCCGTAGGCCTGTAGGATATATGACATAGAACCAGAGCAGACTACCCTATCCAATCCAATGTGTTCATATACACATTAAATAATGCTCAAAGATACAAAGGGAATAGCACAGCTGCTGGACTTCACAGCTGCCTCGGCAACAATAATTTGAACTCTTTAGAATGTCCTTAGTGATTAGAATCCATAATGTCTCTAAATCCAATAAGAGCATTTATAAACCGGGTGGTTCGAATGTTGATTGTCTGACAGCCGTGGTATACAGACATAAGCTGGGTGATTCGAGCCCTGAATGCTGATTTGTCTGAAAGCCATGGTATATCAGACCACATACCGCACGTATGACAAAACATTTACTAGTACTGTTCTAATTACGTTGGCAACCCGTTTATAATCGCAATAAGGCACCTCAGGCGTTTGTGGTATAGGGCTACGGGCTGTATCCATGCACTCTGCATTGTCGTGGTTAAGAACAGTCCTTAGCCTTGATATATTGGTTATATAACACACCCCCTCGGGCCTTATTGCTTAAATATACCATGGCATTGTTGAATACTTGTTTCTGAATGGCTTGAAGGGCATTCTAGAGCGTGCATTATTTCCCTTTATAAACTGGGTGGTTCGAGCTCTGAATGCTGATTGTCTGACAGCCGTGGTATATCAGACTGTATACCAGGGGTATGACAAAACACTTCTTTGGTAAACAGTTTATAATAGCAATATGGCACCTCGGGGGTTTGTGATATATGGCCAATATACCAGCCCTTTGCCGTGGTATACAGGCCATATACCACATCCCCTCGGGCCTAATTGATTAAATAAGGCACATAATATTTGCATAGTAGAATTTAATGGCTATAGTTATTTTTTACATGTTTTGTTTGAGCTGCTTTTGAAAGCAAAAGTCGAATTGAAAACATTATTGGCATTGTTGAATTTGATGTTCATAATAGCAAGCTAGGACTGATGGTTTGGTTACCACGGCAACTGCTGTAGTTATCTAGTAAACTTGCCAGCTACTTCAGTTAATGTTGAACACATTTCTACCGGCAAATTAACTAATTTCTAGCAGCAAATGTATTAAATTATAGCCCTGGTATAAAAGGGATGATCAACTCGGGGCTCCATGCGTTCTCTGGAAAATAATGCAACTCCTTGGAAGGTCCGTTCCACGTCGTTCATTGTTTTCCATAGAACGCTTAGCCGCTCGTTGACTATCCCTTACTTAATGATTTCAACGAGGATCCCACGCGAGCGCCCTCCCACAATCTCCTGTGATAGGTCAGTTTAGCTTGCTAATTAGCTTGCCTGCGTCAATTGGCCATGGTGATTGTCAATCAAAAGTACCGGTACGCCCCCTCGCGCTGTAAATGTCTAGTCCTCGGAGGAAGCCCTCAAATTTACAGTTTGAAGAAAGGTTTGGCGACGGGGGTGCTTGTGGAGAGAGACGGCTGGGGCTTGGAGTAGCACCACTGAAGTGCACCAGTCGTTCCTATCAATTTCCGAATTATTTCCCGTGGCTCTGGTGAATAACAATTATAGCATGCAATGACTTTGCACTCGTGGATACATCATCCGCTTTAGATTATTTGCTTGGTTTGTTATTTTTTTTCATTTTAGGTGAATGGCGAGGATACTTGAGGTACAATCGAGAGTGAGAGGTTTTGGCAATATGTGTTGCTGCGATATGGTATGCAACCTAAAGGCTTATGGAATATAGCCAGATTTCTCACAATCTGTATGCGTTCTCATTCAGCCCGGTTAAAAATATATTATTTTTGCTCGGCATCATGTTTTTACTCTGGGTATATATGCTTTACTCCTGCGTGGGCTACTGTGCCCCCATGCCAAGTTTGGTCGTGGACAATAACCGGGGAAAGGAGACTGGCACGGGGTCCGTGGTCGGTAAAAGGACCGAGAATAACGCCAGAGCGGACCTCGTGTCCAGACTACTCCCTAGACTCCCACCCTGGGTGGATATAGAATCCGATTACGACGAACCATCCGTCCGGACCTCCTCCAGAGACCTGCTCAATAAAGAGATAGACGCGTACAGAGGAGTTGATGACTGGGGTGAGATGAGGGGTGAGGGGCAGAGAGCTCCTGAACCCGGTGCGATGTCAAGTTTCTCCAACGACTTGGGGAGCAAGAAACTGCCGCAGGCGATCATCATCGGGGTAAAGAAAGGAGGGACGCGCGCGCTGCTCGAGTTCCTCCGCGTGCATCCAGACATCAGAGCGGTGGGAGCCGAGCCGCACTTCTTCGACCGCAACTACGAGAACGGACTGGAGTGGTACAGGTAAATATATCAACCTTGTATGCTCTCACGTTCGATGTGCATTAAAGATAGGCTATCAGACGTACATCAATGATTCCCATAGCTCAACCAGCGCTATACAAGAAACGGTGAGGGAATAGGCATGACAGTCATAGCTATCCATCCAGTTATTAGAACTCAGCTTCCAATAGTTGTCCATAGCAGCCTATTGCTTTTCGTTTCGTTGCCTATATCTTCCACAAACAACATATTGGATTGAAACTGTGAAGGGTTTCTTCGCATTAAAACATTCGAATATCGACTTAGAATGGTATAGTTGACAATGTATTTAAATCACAGGAGAAGTTTGATTATCCTATGTATTACAAAGTTATAATCATTATATAATTAAACAATGCATGTAAAGGATTCGATAGCATAATTCAGGCGATTTATGTCTGTGCGTTTTTACAATACGATTTGTATTAATAATGTATCAAATAGAACTAAATATGTCCCAAAACTCAATTCAGTTAGCTCCATAATGCACACTAATAGGCCTTGATCATATATTAATCTCTATTTGCCACATAAATGTATTCTAAATAAATGTTTATGGATAATGTCAGTGACCATATTTATAAGATATTTATAAGATACAGTTATTTACTATTATTTCAATCGATGTTTTGTTCTGTATATTTGTTAGTAGGGTGCTTTCCAAAATCCAAGCAGTCTTGGCATCAACGTGGACATATGATCATCCAGTATCCAAACCTGAGTAAAACTGTAGGGTCATTGGATAGCATTAGTGAGAACAAATTCATATTTTTTGTATTCATCTTTCACCATGTTCCGGTAGTAGGCTAGACTTTGCCTGAATAATGAATCAATGCACCGTCACGGTCACATAGGCTAAGCTATGGGCTGTGCGGTTTCCACGTTGTGCAGTGGTCTCTATTGGACACAGTGCAACATTGCAAGTTTACGGGTTACTTTTCAGCGCTGTTGAGGTGAGTTTAACCTTTGAATATAAATAAATAATTGGAATGAATACAAGCTAGTTATACATGCGTTTCTTATACTACAACGCTGAAAAGGTTAGGCAATGTGCAAGTTGTGGTCTGATGTGGAAATGTAATTAATTCAAGATCGAGAAAGTATAGGCCTAATGTATTTGAAGTAAGATGTGCTTGATTACTTTAATTATTATTATTAATTTTTTATATTTACACATTTCAATGTAAATAAATATGCAATATCAGGCTATACTTATTATTTTAGTTAGTCCTATTTGAGTTTGAAGAAATTATGTTAATCTTAAATATATTCTAAACTAAGCGGATTTGTCCTAGCTCTCTCCTTCAATAGAACTACATAATACATGCTCTCGAATGGAACAGTAATTACTCTACAACACAGTAGCACTGAGCTTCTCTGAGAACATCAATCAAACAAAAATTATTCAAACGTGTTTTAAGATGGTAGCTATACCTTTACACCAGCCATTTACATTTGAACAGACAATGAGTGGGAGGAGGCCTAATATACTAGGCTAAGTAGGCTACTGTAGTATAAAGAATAAAACATTTTTGCCAGAATTAATTAAATAATAAATTAATACAAAATCCCACCAACAGTATGAGCGCTATTCTTGATCAATATTTGGAAATACATGACCCACCCTGTCCCTCCCCTCCTATATTCTTCATGCATAATTAAACATTATAAACAACGTGCAGAGCCAGTGTGACTTCTAACAGAGATAATGAGGACTCTACCTCGCGTTGCATTCTCTTGACTCGACCTATAAAAGAACCAGGGCCTACTCAGTTGATGGCGCCCGGTTTAGTAATATAATTTAGACGTGTTTTTAAATAGGCCACTATAGTCAACGACGACTCGGCAATTGCTACTCATATCCAATCAATATGAGTGGAATATTATGTAGCCTAATCATCTTACCTAATTAAATTAGTCAAAGCAACACTTTAAAATAATTAAGTTAATGGATGAAATGTGTGAATTGTTTATTTAAGTGAAAGGTAGCCGAAAGAAACTTGAAGGTCTTTGCAGCAAAATCCGAGAGCATAGTGGATGGTTTCCTTCTCGCCTTAACCCCGGGGACATTGTTATAGCTTAGGGAGAGTTTCTTCCTCTCTTTTCCCTGGACGCGGAGCAGAACTAATAGCTTATCTGACAAGTTGATAAAAACACTTCTGGATTGCATGCCCCTCTGAATAACCGGATTTGGTGCAGTGTGGTGTGAAGAGCCGGGCTGTTAAATATGCGAGGTGGTTGAGAGCCCAAACTAAAGTAAAGCAACTAAATGAAAGAAAAAGCGGCATGAGAAATCTGGGTGTTTAGAGGGGGTGACGGGCTATATGGATTTGATTTAAAATAAACATACTTTCTGCCGCCCAATTTATTATTCAGGGTGGGATCCAACTTGAGCTTTTGAATTTGCATTGATAGACATAGCTTACAAGTAGGCTTTATTAAACTGTGCACACTTTGGCTGAAATACGTTATCCAAATGGTGCTTGTTGTATCATTTTATTTACATTGTCCAATAACCCAATCTCCTCGTCACAATTGCATCATTTTAGAAAGAACATCCACGGCTAATAGGGAACATTGAACAGTTTGTGATAACGGTAATGTGGACAAAGGCTAAGGTGTATTATTTTGGGTCGGTGTTGCGGGTGTGTTCGTAAATTCAATCTGGAGTGCCAGAGTATGCTCAGACTGCGCTCTGGGTGTTCATAAATTCAGAGCGTTGGCGACTGTAACTGTGCTGCTGGCAACAATTTAATGACGCTTTTTTGCCGACGTTTACTGGTAATATTCAACGGGCGTTGAGCGTTCGTAAATTCATCAGTTATTCTGGTCTCGGAACACTCGTACGAGAGTGCTCTGAAGTCAGGGGAGATAACCAGAGGGAATTTACTAACGCACCCTAAATTAGAGGGGCAATGTCATAAACCCTCAATGTTCCAGAATGGAATGAAATTGGCAGCCACATTGGTCAGGGAGAAATCAAAACCAGTTTGATTGAAATGAATGGCAGTAGAGACATAATCCTGAATTTCTTAAGCAGGAAAATAAAAGAAAGTCATGGGATATATTCGACATTGTGTAATAGAATTATTGTCAACGTAAAATATTGTCACGAAGTTATAAATACAGTTTATACAGGTTTTATACACATTTTCTGTATGAATAGCCTCTGAAATATATGTAAACAGACCATAAATGTCAACATTTTGTGTTCTTGGAAAGTGTGATTTCTTTTATGATACAGTATCAGTAGTTGTTGCATTTACAAGTTGTCTCAGTCCTATCATCAACTGATTTCGGCCAGTGTACGGCTGTGGATTGACTGCATTGTTTGAATGGAATGTTGGAATATTGGCAGCTAATTTGAAAAATGTATGTAATCATTCTTCTAAAACTGGCTGGCTAGCTAGCTCACAAACATACAGTGCAGATCAATTCTACACTATCTTATCACAGGACTGGCAAACCATGGTTGACCAACTCCCTGACCAAAATGGCTGACCTTTATCCCACCATAAGAAGGCACCAACAGATAAAATAAACACAAATGCACCTACGTTTTATCTGGGCTCCTGGCTGTGTTTTATCTGGGCTCCTGGCTGTGTTTTATCTGGGCCCCTGGCTGTGTTTTATCTGGGCCCCTGGCTGTGTTTTATCTGGGCCCCTGGCTGTGTTTTATCTGGGCCCCTGGCTGTGTTTTATCTGGGCTCCTGGCTGTGTTTTATCTGGGCCCCTGGCTGTGTTTTATCTGGGCCCCTGGCTGTGTTTTATCTGGGCTCCTGGCTGTGTTTTATCTGGGCCCCTGGCTGTGTTTTATCGGAGCTCCTGGCTGTGTTTTATCGGAGCTCCTGGCTGTGTTTTATCGGAGCTCCTGGCTGTGTTTTATCTGGGCCCCTGGCTGTGTTTTATCGGAGCTCCTGGCTGTGTTTTATCTGGTGCCCTGGCTGTGTTTTATCTGGGCCCCTGGCTGTGTTTTATCTGAGCTCCTGGCTGTGTTTTATCTGGTGCCCTGGCTGTGTTTTATCTGAGCTCCTGGCTGTGTTTTATCGGAGCTCCTGGCTGTGTTTTATCGGAGCTCCTGGCTGTGTTTTATCGGAGCTCCTGGCTGTGTTTTATCGGAGCTCCTGGCTGTGTTTTATCGGAGCTCCTGGCTGTTTTATCGGAGCTCCTGGCTGTGTTTTATCGGAGCTCCTGGCTGTGTTTTATCGGAGCTCCTGGCTGTGTTTTATCTGGGCCCCTGGCTGTGTTTTATCTGGTGCCCTGGCTGTGTTTTATCTGGGCCCCTGGCTGTGTTTTATCGGAGCTCCTGGCTGTGTTTTATCTGGGCTCCTGGCTGTGTTTTATCTGGGCTCCTGGCTGTGTTTTATCGGAGCTCCTGTCTGTGTTTTATCTGGGCTCCTGGTTGTGTTTTATCTGGGCTCCTGGCTGTGTTTTATCTGGGCTCCTGGCTGTGTTTTATCGGAGCTCCTGGCTGTGTTTTATCTGGGCTCCTGGCTGTGTTTTATCGGAGCTCCTGGCTGTGTTTTATCGGAGCTCCTGGCTGTGTTTTATCTGGGCTCCTGGCTGTGTTTTATCGGAGCTCCTGGCTGTGTTTTATCTGGGCTCCTGGCTGTGTTTTATCTGGGCTCCTGGCTGTGTTTTATCTGGGCTCCTGGCTGTGTTTTATCTGGGCTCCTGGCTGTGTTTTATCTGGGCTCCTGGCTGTGTTTTATCTGGGCTCCTGGCTGTGTTTTATCTGGGCTCCTGGTTGTGTTTTATCTGGGCTCCTGGCTGTGTTTTATCGGAGCTCCTGGCTGTGTTTTATCGGAGCTCCTGGCTGTGTTTTATCTGGGCTCCTGGCTGTGTTTTATCTGGGCTCCTGGCTGTGTTTTATCGGAGCTCCTGGCTGTGTTTTATCGGAGCTCCTGGCTGTGTTTTATCTGGGCTCCTGGCTGTGTTTTATCTGGGCTCCTGGCTGTGTTTTATCTGGGCTCCTGGCTGTGTTTTATCTGGGCTCCTGGCTGTGTTTTATCTGGGCTCCTGGCTGTGTTTTATCTGGGCTCCTGGCTGTGTTTTATCTGGGCTCCTGGCTGTGTTTTATCGGAGCTCCTGGCTGTGTTTTATCTGGGCTCCTGGCTGTGTTTTATCTGGGCTCCTGGCTGTGTTTTATCTGGGCTCCTGGCTGTGTTTTATCTGGGCTCCTGGCTGTGTTTTATCGGGGCTCCTGGCTGTGTTTTATCGGGGCTCCTGGCTGTGTTTTATCTGGGCTCCTGGCTGTGTTTTATCTGGGCTCCTGGCTGGGTTTTATCTGGGCTCCTGGCTGTGTTTTATCTGGGCTCCTGGATGTGGTTTGGCTGGGCTCCTGGCTGTAGTTTATCTGGGCCCATAAACCCCTATCTGTTTCTATCTCTTTAGGCTTATCATTTGATGGGACAATGGTAATAACATTGGGACACAGTTAGATCTGTGGTCAAATTGTTGTTTAGTACATAAACACACTTGTTCAGCTAACCTTGTGGGGACACACAATTCAGTCCCATTCAAAATCCTAACCTCTAACCCTAACCTGTACTCTTACTCTAATCTTAACCCAAAAACCTAACCTTAACCCTAAACCTAACCCTAGCTCCTAACCCTAAAACTAACCCTAGCTCCTAACCCGTACTCTTACCCTAAACCTAACCCTAGCTCCTAACCCTTAACATAATTCTAACCCCCCCAAAAAATTTGAACCTTAAACCTAAACCCCTAGAAATAGCTTTTGATCTCGTGGGGACTAACAAAATGTCCCATTTACATTTACATTTAAGTCATTTAGCAGACGCTCTTATCCAGAGCGACTTACAAATTGGTGCATTCACCTTATGATATCCAGTGGAACAACCACTTTACAATACCCAGTTGGTCCAATTTTTGTTAGTTTACTATTCTTGCGGAGACTTCGGGTCCCCACAAGAATAGTTAAACACACACACACACACACACACACACACACACACACACACACACACACACACACACACACACACACACACACACACACACACACACACACACACACACACACACTCTGTTCAACTGACTGAAAAGTTAAGCTGAGCTTTTCGATCTAACCCAGTTTGTCAGAAAGCATCTCATGTTTTTAGTATGCTGTAGTGACTCCTCTCATGCAATCACAGATGTCTATATCTGGGCACCGGTTTCTTTTTTTCTTCAAGGAGAAGATCAACGAAAGAGATGTGTGGGTCATTTATAAAGGGATGTGTAATGCCATGATGTTCATTTGCCTTCCACTGTTCTTCTCTGGCTAGTTTGCACCATCTTTGTCTCTGTGAGCCCATGGACACCTAAATTTAACCTTGGAATACCTCCAACTAGAGAGAGAGAGAGATTTTCTCAGTGTTATACTTTTTAGAACACAACATGGATCCCTCTGTGTTCTACCCATAGAGATCCTATTCAATTAGTATTCTAATTCTATGGTTCTACCTCCTGGAACTGAACCTGGATGTAGATTTATTAGTTCTAGAGGTACTGTTAGGTCCATTCCGTTGGACTGTTTTCATTAGCTGCTCACAATTCATTCTTCACACTTTTCACTCTCTATTTCCAACCTTTTTACTGTTTCTTCTGTCATGTCAAAGTTTTTGTTTCCTCATCCAAATGACATGTAGATTTTATATACAACTTAGTCTACATTTGTCAAGTTGATTATGACAGTTGGTGGTATGTGGTGCTTCTCTTTCCGTGTTCACATTCCATACAGATGTATTGATCATAAAGGGGCTTTGATTTATAATGACTGGTTCTGTGGTTTGCTAACGTGTCGTGGGCTTTCATCTTAGCTGCCTGTCAGCTCTATGCAGTGCTGTACTGTGCTCTCTCACGGCTCCTCCCAAAAAGTGTTTTTATGATTTAACAAGTAGTTCTGAACACTTATAGCCACAAGGCTCCTTCTAACTTTCATGCTCTAGATATGGAATCTGTCACTCTTGTGTGAATAACTGAGGAAAGATCAATCTGTACTTCTGCATAATATCCCCAGCCTCTGCCTATAAGAAAGAGAATAGTTGAGCTTAGTCTGAACAAAAGTTTATATTGAGTTTCTGGCATTCAAACTTTTTTGTCTTGAAAAAAAAATGGATTCTTCCCTGATTTGGAGCTCTTGGGGAATGTGCAACGTTCCTTTTTTGACCGTTACTGTCTGTGGTTAATGAGTGTCCTTATGATACTTGTAAACTGTCACGTTTCTTATTATACATTAGGGAATGAGGGCTGTTTGAACCTGTCTGGAACCTGTATACTCAGAACAATGACACCACCGTGGAGAGCTGAGGTGGTGTAAACATCTATATAATGGCCCTGCATTACAAAATGGCCCTTAGTTCACCATTATATGTAAGTAATTGTTTTATTTTATTTAACCAGGTAGGCCAGTTGAGAATAAGTTCTCATTTACAACTGCAACCTGGCCAAGATAAAGCAAAGCAGTGCGACAAAAACAACAACACAGAGTTACACATAAACAAATGTACAGTCAATAACACAATAGAAAAATCTATGTACCGTGTGTGCAAATGTAGAAGAGTAGGGAGGTAAGGCAATAAATAGGCCATGGAGGCGAATTACAATTTAGCATTAACACTGGAGTGATAGATGTGCAGATGATGATGTGCAAGTAGAGATACTAGGGTGCAAAAGAGCAAGATGATAAAAACAGTATGGGGATGAGGTAGTTGGGTGTGCTATTTACAGATTGGCTGTGTACAGGTACAGTGATCGGTAAGCTGCTCTGACAGCTGATGCTTAAAGTTAGAGATGGAGATATAAGACTCTAGCTTCAGATATTTTTGCAGTTCGTTCCAGTCAATGGCAGCAGAGAACTGAAAGGAAAGGCAGCCAGAGGAAGTGTTGGCTTTGGGGATGACGAGTGAAATATACCTGCTGGAGCGCGTGCTACGGATGGGTGTTGCTATGGTGACCAGTGAGCTGAGATAAGGCAGGGCTTTACCTAGCATAGATTTATAGATGACCTGGAGCCAGTGGGTTTGGCGACGAATTTGTAGCGAGGACCAGCCGACGAGAGCATACAGGTCGCAGTGGTGGGTAGTTTATGGGGCTTTGGTGACAAAACGGATGGCACTGTGATAGACTGCATACAGTTTGCTAAGTAGAGTTTTGGAGGCTATTTTGTAAATAACAACGCTGAAGTCAAGGAACGGTAGGATAGTCATTTTTACGAGGGTGTTTGGCAGCATGAGTGAAGGAGGCTTTGTTGCGAAGTAGGAAGCCCATTCTAGATTTAATTTTGGATTGGATATGCTTAATGTGAGTCTGGAAGGAGAGTTTACAGTCTAACCAGACACCTAGGTATTTGTAGTTGTCCACATATTCTACGTCAGAACCGTCCAGAGTAGTGATGCTAGTCGGGCGGAAGGGTGCGGGCAGCAATCGATTGAAGAGTTTGCACTAAGTTTTACTTGCATTTAAAAGCAGTTGGAGGCCTCAGAAGGAGTGTTGTAGTAATGCCATTCCCATATAGAGATTACAATCCATTCATGTGATGTATTAAGTAAATATACATAACTCAGAAAAAGCTCATAATCGATCATTGAAACGTGGATAGGCTTTCTCAACAATATCAAGTTAATCTGGCTGCTGTTTTGTTTGCAGTGGTTGATCAAAGGTTATGCTTCAGTCTTCTGTTAAAGGACTAGTTGGACTGAAATGGCGCCATCCCTGAGTGGGGTGTCTTTTTGGGCCGTAGAACCTTTGTTTCCCTCCACCCCGTGATAAAGAACCAAAGAAGTAAACACTTAATGGCAGCTAGCTTTGGTTAGCTAGTTAGGGCCTGCTTTGAAACTTCACCACAACAAAGGGACAAGTGGAGCATTCTTCTAAAGGGGCCTTTATAGTGGAAGAACCCAGTTATGCTATCAAACTGGAGATGGTTGCGGAAGTCGGTGAGTTGATAGTTATCTATGGGCCATCCTGCCCCCTGCTTCCAGAGACCAGACAGGGGCTCATGTCCGTATCAAGGACAGTTCTGGTTGGATGTCTCTTCTTTATCTCTTCACCACAGGAGCACTCCTGTTTACATGTAGGTGACCCAACACACACTGTCCTCTCCACTGACCTCTCCCTACTCTCTCTGGCAGGCAGAATGGCAGAAAGATTTCTCCCTACTCTCTCTGGCAGGCAGAATGGCAGAAAGACCTCTCCCTTTTCTCTCTGGCAGGCAGAATGGCAGAAAGACCTCTCCCTTTTCTCTTTGGCAGGCAGCATGGCAGAACGATTTCTCCCTACTCTCTCTGGCAGGCAGAATGGCAGAAAGACCTCTCCCTTTTCTGTCTGGCAGGCAGAATGTCAGAAAGACCTCTCCCCTTTCTCTCTGGCAGGCAGAATGGCAGAAAGCCCTCTCCCCTTTCTCTCTGGCAGGCAGAATGGCAGAAAGCCCTCTCCCTTTTCTCTTTGGCAGGCAGAATGGCAGAAATACCTCTTCCTTTTTCTCTCTGGCAGGCAGAAGTGCAGAAATACCTCTCCCTTTTCTCTCTGGCAGGCAGAATGGAAGAAAGACCTCTCCCTTTTCTCTCTGTCAAGCAGAATGGCAGAGGGACCTCTCCCTTTTCTCTCTGGCAGGCAGAATGGCAGAAAGCCCTCTCCCCTTTCTCTCTGGCAGGCAGAATGGCAGAAAGACCTCTCCCTTTTCTCTCTGGCAAGCAGAATGGGAGGAATACCTCTCCCTTTTCTCTTTGGCAGCCAGAATGGAAGAAAGACCTCTTCCTCCTCACTGGCTGGCAGAATGGAAGAAAGACCTCTCCCTTTTCTCTCTGACAGGCAGCATGGCAGAAAGACCTCTCCCTTTTCTCTCTGGCAGGCAGAATGACAGAAATCCTTCTCCGTTTTCTCTCTGGCAGCCAGAATGGCAGAAAGACCTCTCCCTTTTCTCTCTGGCAGGCAGAATGGCAGAAATACCTCTCCCTTTCTCTCTGGCAAGTAGAATGGGAGGAATACCTCTCCCTTTTCTCTTTGGCAGGCAGAATGGAAGAAATACCTCTTCCTCCTCACTGGCTGGCAGAATGGAAGAAAGACCTCTTCCTCCTCACTGGCTGGCAGAATGGAAGAAAGACCTCTTCCTCCTCACTGGCAGCAGAATTGCAGAAATACCTCTTCTTCCTCACTGGCAGCAGAATGGCAGAAATACCTCTCCCTTTTCTCTCTGGCAAGCAGAGTGGTAGAAAGACCTCTCCCTCCTCTCACTGGCAGGCAGAATGGCAGAAATACCTCTTCCTCCTCACTGGCAGCAGAATGGCAGAAATACCTCTCCCTTTTCTCTCTGGCAAGCAGAGTGGTAGAAAGACCTCTCCCTCCTCTCACTGGCAGGCAGAATGGCAGAAAGACCTCTTCCTCCTCACTGGCAGGCAGAATGGCAGAAAGGCTTCACCCTTTTCTCTCTGGCAAGCAGAATGGCAGAAAGGCTTCACCCTTTTCTCTCTGGCAGCCAGAATGGCAGAAAGGCTTCACCCTTTTCTCTCTGGCAGGCAGAATGGCAGAAAGGCTTCACCCTTTTCTCTCTGGCAGGCAGAATGGCAGAAAGGCCACCTGGTTTTAATGCCATGCTGGCAAAGTTTAAACTAATATGATCGAACACGAAAGCCTGGAAGGAATGTGAGTGTTGTCCAAAAGAATAGAAACTCAATCTCAAATGGAGAATGATGGAGTCAGTCAACCAGTTTTTAAGTCTTCTCCTGTGACGAGGAAAGGCTTTGAGACGCAGCTGTGAAACACTATAATTTTCTTCTCCAGTCAAAAGAATGGTCAACACACACAGATAGACACCAAACACACACAGATGACACAAAGCCTTGTCCCTGGGTCCTTAGGGAGTAGTGTGTATTGATTAGTCTGGCCTGATTGTAGGTGAAGCGTGTAGAAGGGTTAGATGGGTTAAGGGCCTTTGACTGGAAGCCAGTATGGCTGCTGCTGACTGACAGGCTCTATGTGCTTGACCATCTGCAGAGCAGGAAAATGCTGCTGAACCCTACAGGGCTGCTGGACCCTACAGGGCTGCTGGACCTTACTGGTCCCATTGGGTATTCCAAATCTTTTTACTCCCCCAGTCCACCCTGGGAAATATGGTTAGTTACGTTGATTTACAGACTAACCCGCTGAGTATCCACTATCAACACAGGAAAACATGAATTGTTATGTCGATATACAAACTAACCTGCTGAATTAAGGAACCTGACTTTCCATCTGTGAGACAGGAAATGTATTCACTGTAAGGGATTTGTCTGATGAGGTAGCTGAAATATTCCTTGAAACCGCAAACTGGAAACGGCTGCTATTACGTTGTAGTTAGAGCTAGAGAGGAATGTTTACTCTGCGACGGTCTGATACTTTGGCGCTCTGATGGCTTCCTGTATCCTACATCC
This sequence comes from Salvelinus alpinus, assembly GCF_045679555.1. Classification (NCBI taxonomy): domain Eukaryota; kingdom Metazoa; phylum Chordata; class Actinopteri; order Salmoniformes; family Salmonidae; genus Salvelinus; species Salvelinus alpinus. The sequence continues at coordinate 88,591,528 of NC_092088.1, read as the reverse complement.
TGGCCTTCCCTCCCTCCACAGCTCCCCTCCTCAGGGGCCAACATGGCCGACCAGCCAACCGTACCGCTGACAGCAGGTTGACATCCCCTCCTCAAAGAGCGGGAGCCGCAAACATAAAAACAAGTAGCTCGAAACCATTCCTCAGTGTTGGGTAAACTTCCCCAGTGGTCCCAAATGAGAGCGGATTATTTTCTTTGTGGTCAGGCTTCAAACCTCAACCCTGACTGCCCCCCCCCCCCCCCCCCATTCTCCCCTCCACCCCAAAATAACCCATCCTCTCTTTTCAGAATCTCCTTTCTCCATTCTCCAGCTGTGCACTCCGTCTATTGGCAAATAAGAATAGTGTCACATGTTGTGCTCTGTCCGCCCGATCCTGGGCGGGTCTCCCTGCAGGCCTCAATGACCCAGAGAGCCCTTTGGTCAGCACAGAAGGGGAGAAGAGGCCCTCGCTCCCCCTGCCTAAGCCGGCATGGCCCTACTGAATGGAGGCTAGAATAGGCGTGGAGGAGGGGGCTGGATGCTGGAGGAAGGCAGCTTTGAGCTTTCATCCCCAAATTACCACCGGCTAATTGTGAAAGGGGTGACCTGGGGAGAGGGGAGTGGCAGCTAGCTAGTGCAGCACTGCGGTGGCCTGGTGGCCCATGTGAGAGCCTATTGAGGACTGACCACAACATTGGGAAGAAGATGGCCGCCACAGGCAGGCACCTCCTGCTGGAACTATGGATAAAGGACACTGAGCCTGACAGGAACTCAGTGTCGCATGCACGCACTCAAACACACACACAGCAAATAACGTTTTAAAAACTCTGGCTATTGTTTGCGCTCATTCATTCACTCTGGATGAGGAGAGCAGACACTTGTTTGTCTGTCTGTTTCTTGAGAAATCATTTATGTATTCCCCCCGGGACTGGAGTCAAAGCTAGATGAGGGAGGCAAGGATGAAAAGGGAGAAGAAGAAATAATCGAAGAAGAAGAAGATGATAAGCTATGGTCTTCTGAGGTAGTGATGTTCTTCCCCTCTCTCTCTCCTTGAACAGACCCTCCCTCTGTGGTGTTGGTGAATTGGGCAGTATTTAACGAGGTGATTCTTTGGATGTGGGAACACATGTCAGAGCAATATCAGACCTCCCTCCTGAGTTAATGGTCATTCATTGCTGCTAAATAAACACTGTTTGGCACATTAAACAGAGCCCAGGGGCTTGGAGTTAGAGAGAAAAACACATAAGCTTTCCTATATGCTTTGTTATTCATTAGCCTCTTTCTTACACAGCTTTCCTTCCAACACCATGGTCAGTCAGTGTTCTGTTGGCTTTGCTCCCCCGGATATTAAGAGACGAGAGTAGTAGGTGAGAAAGGGGTGGGCGTGGAGGAGGAGAGGAAGGAGATGACAGTAAACCTGTAAACCTCGACTTGTCCCAGGTATTAAGTCCCAGAGGTAACCATTAGGGTGTGGTTGAGTATTGGCAGGGAATGAGGATGGGGTAGGGGCTGGGGCTGTGAGAGGGAAAGTGAGAGTTAAGTAGCAGGGACTAGGATGTGTTCTATTTACCCTCGGCCATAAAAGAGCACACCTCTTTAGGAGCTCTGCGTGATTTCTCTCTCTCTCTTGGTCTCTCTCAATTCAATTCAAGGGGCTTTATTGGCATGGGAAACATATATTTACATTGCCGAAGCAAGTGAAATAGATAATAAACAAAAGTGAAATAAAAAATAAAAAATTAACAGTAAACACTACACTCACAAAAATAGCAAAATATTAGAGACATTTCAAATGTCATTATGTCTATATGCAGTGTTGTAATCATGTGCACATATTTAAAGTACAAAAGGGAAAATAAATACAAATAAATATAGGTTTTTATTTACAATGGTGTTTGTTCTTCACTGGTTGCCCTTTTCTTGTGGCAACAGGTCACACATCTTGCTGCTGTGATGGCACACTGTTGTATTTCATCCAATCGATATGGGAGTTTATCAAAATTCGATTTGTTTTCAAATTCTTTGTGGGTCTGTGTAATCTGAGGGAAATATGTGTCTCTAACATTGTCAAATATTTGGCAGGAGTTTAGGATGTGCAGCTTAGTTTCCACATCTTATGGCGGCCTTTCTCAATAACAAGGCTATGCTCACTGAGTCTGTACATAGTCAAAGCTTTCCTTAAGTTTGGGTCAGTCACAGTGGTCAGGTATTCTGCCACTGGGTACTCTCTGTTTAGGGCCAAAGAGCATTCTAGTTTGCTCTGTTTTTTTCTAAATTCTTTCCAATGTGTCAAGTAATTATCTTTTTGTTTTCTCATGATTTGGTTGGGTCGAATTGTGTTGCTGTCTCTCTCTCGATAGTGAATGGGCCTCAGAGGAGAACAGTTCAGCTCCAAGGCAACCCAGCCAATCAAACCCAGGGGTTTCTCTCTCTCTCTCTCTCTCTCTCTCTCTCTCTCTCTCTCTCTCTCTCTCTCTCTCTCTCTCTCTCTCTCTCTCTCTCTCTCTCTCTCTCTCTCATATTGTCTCTATCTTCTGCTTTCTTTTATTTCCTGATCAAAGCAATGGGTGGAGTTAGCATTCTTTCCCTGCGCAGTTGTAAAGCTACACTATAGCGCTGGGTGTAGTTAGCATTATTCCCCTGCAAAGTTGTAAAGCTACACTATAGTGCTGGGTGTAGTTAGTATTATTCCCCTGCAAAGTTGTTAAGCTACACTATAGCGCTGGGTGTAGTTAGCATTATTCCCCTGAAAAGTTGTAAAGCTACACTATAGCGCTGGGTGTAGTTAGCATTATTCCCCTGCAAAGTTGTAAAGCTACACTATAGCACTGGGTGATGTTAGCATTATTCCCCTGCAAAGTTGTAAAGCTACGCTATAGCAGTTTACCAAACGGAACATCTAACATAAAAAGTTCAGAGAAATAGTTTTTACTTGGACCATATTGAAAACCGATTCTGTTGAAAAACGTTTCTTAGCAAACGAAATGAAACGGATAAACATACCTGAATTTGTCCTATAGAAACTCACATTTGCAACTGTTGGATTAATGATTACACCCTTGATCAGCTAGATGCAGACAAGATTATGAAAAGAGTTATTGAAAATTCTCTCGACCTGTGCACCTACGTTGTACATTTTCATTCATAGGTTAGGTTGTAGCACCCTCATGATGGGTACAGGGAACATTTGAGTATCATGTAGTAGACTAAACCTATCGGTGTTACATTGGACTGGGGGAATGGAATATGAATGACAATCATCTAACATGCTGTAATTGTCAAGGGTCGATGTGCAGCAGGTGGGACGGAGTCAGGCGCAGGACATATTTTTACCAAGAAGGAGAGTCATGGAGTGCTGCATCAGATGACCTAGCCTCCACAATCCCCTGACCTCAACCAAATTGAGATGGTTTGGGATGAGTCGGACCGCAGCGTGAAGGAAAAGCAGCCAACAAGTGCTCAGCATATGTGGGAACTCGTTCAAGACTGTTGGAAAAGCATTCCAGGTGAAGCTGGTTGAGAGCATGCCAAGAGTGTGCAAAGCTGTCATCAAGGCAAAGGGTGACTATTCAAATAATCACAAAAATAAAAAATATTTTTATTTGTTTAACACTTTTTTGGTTACTACATGATTCCATATGTGTTATTTCATCGTTTTGATGTCTTCACTATTATTCTGCAATGTAGAAAATAGTACAAATAAAGAAAAACTCTTGAATGAGTAGGTGTTCTAAAACTTTTGACCAGTAGTTTACACTAAACAAAAATATAAACGCAACATGTAAAGTGTTGGTCACATGTTTCATGAGCTAAAATAAGATGCCAGAAAATTTCCATACACACAAAAAGCTTATTTCTCTTTTACATCCACTTTAGTGAGCGTTTCCTTTGCCAAGATAATTTTACATTTAATTAATTTAGCAGACACTTATCGAGAACGACTGACTTGTCCCCCATTGGAATTGAACCCACAACCCTGCTATTGCAAGCACCATGATTTACCAACTGAGCCACACAGGACCACCTGACAGGTGTGGCATATCAAGAAGCTGATTAAACAGGTGCCCCTTGTGCTGGGGACAATAAAAGGCCACTCTAAAATAATCAAGTTTTGGTCACACAACACAATGCCATAGATGTCTCAAGTTTTGAGGGAGTGTGCAATTGGCATGCTGACTGTAAGAATGTCCACCAGAGCTGTTGCCAGAGAATTTAATATTAATTTCTCTCCCATAAGCCGCCTCCAGCGTTAGAGAATTTGGCAGTACATCCAACCAGGTTCACAAGCGCAGACCACATGTAACCATGCCAGCCCAGGACCTCCACATCCGGCTTCTTCACCTGCAGGATCGTCTGAGACCAGCCACCCGGACAGCTGATGCATGTGAGGAGTACTTCTGTCTGTAATAAAGCCTATTTTTGGGCAGAAACGAATTGTTATTGGCTGGTTCTGGCTCCCCAGTGTGTGGGCCTTTTCTTTTTTTGCTAATGTCCCTGGGTTGCCGGTTTGCCTGCGAGGGGGTCACTGGGCAAGGAAAAGTTGAAGACCCCTGAGACACAGGACTGGACTAACTTTGTCAGGAATAGTTTGAGTTTCCTAAATAACTGTGAGAGAAAAAATAAACTATCATATAGTGAGAAAACAGGTTCTGGTTATCCTGTGGAACTGAGCACAGAAAACACAGCAAGACGTACGTGAGGTAAAAAGACAGTGAAGAAATACTGTATAACAGTTGAAAAGTCTTGTGAAAACAAACTCTAAAGTGTTCTGGCCAAGGTTCACATATTTTGTTGGCAGGACCCATTTCTCAAATGTCTTTTTCAAATCTCAGATTTTTTTTGTCTTTCTGGCATGGAGTGTGAGCAAATCATGTTTCGCTGCGAACCATGAGGCCCTCGCTAGAGACAGCGGAGGGCGAAAAGAAAACATTTGTCATCGTGCTGTCGACGGTTATCCGACATACAAATGAAATAATGGAACCCTGAAATCTCGCTCCATATTGGACATCAACGCTGGCCGATAACTGGAACTTGCAGCAGTTGGGTAACAACGTGTGCCCCGACCAGCTCACTATACTTAACTGCAATTTATCTTGTCTTCGGGATGCACTGAGATATCATAGCAGACATTATCTAGGCTATCCTCCAAGACTGAGCTTTAGAACTGCCTGAGGATCCAAGAGCATAACAACACTGCTGTCATTATTCTCCTCACAAATGAGCAGTTTAATTGTCACTTGTGTTACTATTGCCACACAACACTAATTATATGTTACCCAGAGAGACAGCTTGTCTTGAGGAATTTCTACACCATTAACCCACACCACAGCTGTACTGTCTGGGAGTAATGGAGGAGAGACATGTCATGGTGAACACACACACACACACACACACACACACACACACACACACACACACACACACACACACACACACACACACACACACACACACACACACACACACACACACACACACACACACACACACACACACACACACACACACACACACACACACATTAATATGGATCCCTGTACACTGACTGACAAGGAGGAAATCCCCTCGTTTTGTAGCTCACCTGCCTTTAAAAAGTACTCAGGCAGTTACGGATGTCAGCCAATTCAAACACGATGCAAAGTAGCGTGTGTGTATATATACGTGTGTGTGTACACTACCGGTAAAATTTTTAAAACACCTACTCATTCAAGGGTTTTTCTTTATTTTTACTATTTTCTACAGGGTAGAATAATAGTGAACATATCAAAACTATGAAATAACACATATGGAATCATTTTGTAATGAAAAAAGTGTTAAACAAATCAAAATATATGTTATACTTGAGATTCTTCAAATAGCCACACTTTGCCTTGATGACACATATGCTGAGCACTTGTTGGTTGCTTTTCCTTCACTCTGCAGTCCAACTCATCCCAAACCATCTTAAATTGGTTGAGGTCGGGTGATTGTGGAGGCCAGGTCATCTGATGCAGCACTCCATCACTCTCCTTCTTGGTAAAATAGCCCTTACACAGCCTGGAGGTGTGTTTTGGGTCATTGTCCTGTTGAAAAACAAATGTTAGTCCCACTAAGCCCAAACCACATGGGATGGCGTATCACTGCAGAATGCTGTGGTAGCCATGCTGGTTAAGTGTGCCTTGAAATCTAAATAAATCACACACAGTGTCACCAGTAAATCACCATCACACCTCCTCCTCCATGCTTTACGGTGAAAATACACATGCAGAGATCATCCGTTCATCTCACAAAGACACGGCGGTTGGAACTAAAATATCTCAAATTTGGACTCCAGACCAAAGGACACATTTCCACTGGTCTAATGTACATTGCTTGTGTTTCTTGGCCCAAGAAAGTCTCTTCTTCTTATTGGTGTCCTTTAGTAGGGGTTTCCTTGCAGCATTTCATCCACGAGGGCCTGATTCACAAAGTCTCCTCTGAATAGTTAATGTTGAGATGTATCTGTTACTTGAACTCTGTGAAGCATTTATTTGGGCTGCAATTTCTGAGACTGGTAACTCTAATGAACTTATCCTCTGCAGCAGAGATAACTCTGCGTCTTTCATTCCTTTTGTGGACATCATGAGAACCAGTTTCATTATAGCGCTTGATGGTTTTTGCAACTGCACTTGAAAAAACGTTCACAATTCTTGAAATTGTCCGTATTGACTGACATTCATTAATTAAGGCTAGGCGTCGTGCTAGCGGGATAACTTCCGGTGAAACTGGAGGGCGCGCAATTCAAATAAATAATCATAAAAATGATGGATATTAAACATTTAGGTACATACAAGTGTCTTATATTGGTTAAAAACTTACATTTTTGTTAATCTAACTGCACTGTCTGATTTACTGTAGGCTTTACAGTGAAAGCATGCCATGAGATTGTTTTGAGGATGGCGCCCCACATCAAAATATTTTCACACCGGCACAGGTTTCATAAATTCACAAATAGCGATTTAGTATTCACTTACTTTTTGAAAATCTTCCTCTGATTTGTCATCCAAACGGTCCCAGCTATAACATGTAGTGGCGTTTTGTTAGATAAAATCCTTCTTTATATCCCAAAAAGTCTGTTTAGTTGGCGCCATCGATTTGAGAAATCCACTCGTTCAACATGCCAAGATAGGAATCAGAAAATGTACCCCTAAATATGTTTCTATTTAATCCTCAGATACCCTAAAATGTAATTAAACTATGATATTTAATACGGAAAGAAGTATGTTCAATAGGAAAGAGATATTAGCAGGTGTGCGTAATATTCATTGCGAACACATATACGAATTTCCAAGTCTGTGTCCCTGTAGTAAAACTCATATTTCTTTCTCTTTTTGGAATAAACAAGCCTGAAACCTTGAACAAAGACTACTGACACCCAGTGGAAGCCATAGGAATTGCATACTGGGAGATAGATTTTATTATTTCCCTAGACGTTCCATTGGAAGAGCATGTGCTCTCAAAAAATATTATTCTGGTTGGTTTTTCTTTGGATTTTCTCCTACCATATCTATTGTGTTATAGTATCCTACATTATTTTAACATTTCTACAAACTTCAGAGTGTTTTCTTTCCAATGGTACCAATTATATGCATATCCTGGCTTCAGGGCCTGAGCAACAGGCAATTTACTTTGGGCACGTCAGTCAGATGGAAATTGAGAAAAATAGACTCTAGCCTGAAGAAGAAGTAATGATGGACAGTCGTTTCTCTTTGCTTATTTGAGCTGTTCTTGCCATAACATGGACTTGGTATTTACCAAATAGGGCTGTATTCTGTATACCACCCCTATCTTTTCACAAAACAAACGCATTAAGAAGGAAAGAAATTCCACAAATTAACTAGTTAACAATGCACACCTGTTAATTGAAATGCATTCCAGGTGACTACCTCATGAAGCTGGTTGAGAGAATGCCAAGAGTGTGCAAAGCTGTCATCAAGGCAACGGGTAGTTATTTGAATAATCTCAAATATAAAATATATCTGGATTTGTATATATCTTGACACTTTTTTGATTACTACAGGATTCTATATGTGCTATTTCATAGTTTTGATGTGTTCACTATTATTCTACAATGTAAAAATATAGAAAAACCCTAGATTGAGTAGGTGTTCTAAAACTTTTGACCGGTAGTGAGTGAGTGAGTGAGTGAGTGAGTGAGTGAGTGAGTGAGTGAGTGAGTGAGTGAGTGAGTGAGTGAGTGAGTGAGTGAGTGAGTCTGTCTGTCTGTCTGTCTGTCTGTCTGTCTGTCTGTCTGTCTGTCTGTCTGTCTGTCTGTCTGTCTGTCTGTCTGTCTGTAATGGGGATGGTGACATGTATATTCCTCTATAGTCTGTTTCATATTTTGTTCATCATGGCTGAGTGTCATGGCTCTATATAGACCAGCGAGTCAGGGTTCTATCCAGACCAGAGAGCCAGGGCTGTTTCCAGACCAGAGAGCCAGGGCTGTATCCAGACCAGAGAGCCAGGGCTGTATCTAGACCAGAGAGAGTGATTTGGTTGTATATTATTTTATTTTTTACTTTCACATAGCTAGCAAATGCAGCCTACTCACAGAGAGGGATGTTATCAAGCTGGCTATGGCTATCCAACACTGGAACTCTTCCAAGTCAAGGTAAGCTTTTGGTTTTATTAATTTAATGCTTATGTTGACTATGACATGACAACGATGAAGGCTGTGTGTAGCACTTAGTGGTCATGAAATGAAGATTTGGCTTTGATTTTTTTTTGGCCTGGTCACAGACAGCTGATGAGGGAGTGTGAGAGGGAAAAGGTGAAAGGAGGAGAGCGCGTAGATAGTTGCGAGAAGGAATTACTCTGCCTTCAGGAAGTATTCAGACCACTTGACTTTTTCCACATTGATACATTACAGCCTTATTCTAAAATGGATTAAATAAATAAAAATCCTCAACAATCTACACACAATACCCCATAATGACAAAGCAAAAACAGTTAAAAAAACAGAAATACCTTATTTACACAAGTATTCAGACCCTTTGCTATGTGACTCGAAAATGAGCTCAGGTACATCCTCTTTCCATTGAACATCCTTGAGATGTTTCTACAACTTGATTGGAGTCCACCTGTGATGAATTAAATGTATTGTACATGATTTGGAAAGGCACACACCTGTCTATCCAAAGTCCCACAGTTGACAGTGCATGTCAGAACAAAAACCAAGCCACAAGGTTGAAGGAGTAGCCTGTAGAGCTCCGAGAAAGATTACCAGGAAGTGTACTCAAAGCATGCGCTGACCAACTGGCAAGTGTCTTCACTGACATTTTCAACCTCTTCCTGACCGATTCTGTAATACCTACATGTTTCAAGCAGACCACCATAGTCCCTGTGCCCGAGGAAGCGATGGTAACCTGTCTAAATGATTACTGCCCCATAGCACTCACGTTGGTAGCCATGAAGTGCTTTGAAAGGCTGGTCATGGCTCACATCAACACCATCATCCTGGAAACCCTAGACCCACTCCAATTCGCTTACCTCCCCAACAGATCCACAGATGACGCAATCTCAATCGCACTCCACACTGCCCTTTTCCACCTGGACAAAAGGAACACCTATATGAGAATGTTATTCATTGACTACAGATCAGCGTTCAACACCATAGTGCCCACGTAGCTCATCACTAAGCTAAGGAACCTGGTACTAAACATCTCCCTCTGCAACTGGATCCTGGACTTCCTGACGGGCCTCCCCCAGGTGGTGAGGGTAGGCAACAACACATCTGCCACGCTGATCCTCAGCACTGGTACCCCTCAGGGGTGCGTGCTTAGTCCCCTCCTGTATTCTCTGTTCATCCACGACTATTTACATTGACACGCCCCCCCCCCCCCCCCCCCCCCTTTAGTTTTTACACTGCTGCTACTCACTCTTTATTATCTATGCAGGTACCCTGTATATAGCATCGTTATTTGTATTGTGTTACTTTATTTTAATTTAATTTGCAAATATTTTCTTAACTCTTCTTGAACTGTATTGTTGGTTAACTTCTCTGGGATAGGTGGGACAGTAGCGTCCCACTTGGCTAAAATCCAGAAAAAAATGTAGCGAGCCAAATTCAAATATATTACTATAAAAATCTATCTTTCATGAAATCACACATGAAAGACACCAAATTAAAGCTACACATGTTGTGAATCCAGCCAACATGTCTGATTTCAAAAAGGATTTACTGGGAAAGCACACCAAACAATTATGTTAGCTCAGTACATAGCCACAGAAAAACACAGCCATTTTCCCAGCAAAAGATAGTAGTCACAAAAAGAAGAAATAGAGATAAAATGAATCACTAACCTTTGATGATCTTCATCAGATGACACTCATAGGATATCATGTTACACAATACATTTACGTTTTGTTCGATAATGTGCATATTTATATCCACAAATCTCGGTTTACATTGGCGCCATGTCGGACGAAAACTTAAAAAAGTTATATTACAAGTCGAATAAACTGGTCAAACTTAGTAGAGAATCAACCTTCAGGATGTTGTTATCATATATATCCAATAAGGTTCCAACCGGATTACAGGGAATATAATAGGCGATGAGTTTAACAATGACCAGTCTCAGAATTCTCACTTCCTGTTTGGATTATTTCTCTGGTTTTTGCCTGCCATATGAGTTCTGTTATACTCACAGACATCATTCAAACAGTTTTAGAAACTTCAGAGTGTTTTATATCCAATAGTAATAATACTATGCATATATTAGTATCTGGGACAGAGTAGGAGGCAGTTCACTATGGGCACGCAATTCATCCAAAAGTGAAAATGCTGCCCCTATATCAAAGAAGTTAAAGGCCTGTACTACCATTTCATAGTAAGGTCTACACCTGTTGTATTTGGTGCATGTGTTATACGTTTTTATTTGAGTTGAGACAGGACTGTGTCAAGGCACAGATCTGGGGAAGGGTACCAAAACATTTCTCCAGCATTGAAGGTCCCCAAGAACTCAGAGTCCTCCATGCTTCACTTCCGGAGGAAATCTTGCACCATCCCTACGGTGAAGCATGGTGGTGGCAGCATCATGGTGTGGGGATGTTTTTCAGCGGCAGGGACTGGGAGACTAATCAAGATTGATGCAAAGATGGAAAGAGCAAAGTACAGAGAGATGAAAACCTTCTCCAGAGCTCTCAGGACCTCAGACTGGGGCGAAGGTTCACCTTCCAACAGGAAAATGACCCTAAACACACAGCCAAGACAATGCAGGATTGGCTTCGGGACAAGTCTCTGAATGTCCTTGAGTGGCCCAGCCAGAGCCCGGACTTGAACCCGATGGAACATCTCTGGAGAGACCTGAAAATAGCTGTGCAGCAACACTCCCCATCCAACCTAACAGATCTTGAGAGGATCTACAGAGAAGAATGAGAGAAACGCCCCAAATACAGGTGTGCCAAGCTTGTGGCGTCATACCCAAGAAGACTTGAGGGTGTAATCACTGCCAATGTTGCTTCAACAAGAGTATTCCACACTCCCCCATTCCACCACTCCCCTAATTCCACACTCCCCTACTCCCCCACACTCCCCCACCACCCTATTCCCCCACTACTCCCCTACTTCCACACTACCCGATTACTCCACCACTCCCCCACTCTCCCACCACCCTATTCCCCCACCTCTCCCCCACTCCACCAATCCCATACTCCCACACTCCCCTAATTCCACACTCCCCTACTCCCCCACACTCCCCCACCACCCTATTCCCCCACTACTCCCCTACTTCCACACTACCCGATTACTCCACCACTCCCCCACTCTCCCACCACCCTATTCCCCCACCACTCCCCCACTCCACCAATCCCATACTCCCACACCACCCTATTCCCCCACTCCCCTACTCCCCCACCACCCTATTCCTCCACCACTCCCCTACTCCACCTCTCCCCTACTTCACCACTCCACCACTCCCCTACTCCCCCACCACCCTATTCACCCACCACTCCCCCACTCCCCTACTCCCCCACCACCCTATTCCCCTAATCCCCCACCATTCCCCTACTCCCCCATTCCCCCACTCGCCCACTGCGCTACTCCCCCATTCCTCTACTCCGCATTCCCCTGCTTCCCCATCCGATGTTCCCCCACTCCCCTACTCCCCCACCCCGCTACTCCCCCATCACCCACCGTTTTCCCCCACTCCCCCACCTTGCTACTCCCCCACCATCCTCACTGTTTTATTTATACCACATGGAGAGCTGCCTCTCCTTACCACAGTCCTTTTATTAACACTCAGTGATGTCACTCACCCTGCATGGCCTCAGGCCTGTATCTCCCTCAGATTAGAACAATGGCACTTTCTTCCTGTTATTTTTCCTTCCAGAGGTGCTGATTAGCAAAAATATACCCGCAACAGACCGTGTAGCAAATGGTGAGTTATAGAATTGAGTGATTTGTGTGTGTCATGCTGTGGGGATGGTAACCCATCACAAAGGAACCACTGTGGTTGTGAGAAAGGCTTCTGGAGCTTTCTATCCTCAGTTAAGTGTTTTCATGGAAAAACGGAGACTATTGTGTTGTGGATACATTCCAAATAGCACCCTATTCCCTATAAAGTGCACTATTTTAACCAGGGCCCATATGGCTCTAGTCCAAAGTAGTGCACTATATAAGGAATAGTGTACCATTTGTAGTGCAAGCCAGTATATAAAGCTGGTGAGTACAGTAATACAGTGTTGGTGTGTCTTTTTGACTGCCTGAGATACAATCCCTCTACTCTGTATGTGTCGGTTGCTTTCTCTTGATTTACTCTTCTCTGGCTGGTCCATAGCCTGAATTTAAACCAGATAGACATTACGAGTAAACATGCTTAGATAAGAATGCCCTTTGTTGGCATATTTCTCCCTGTGATTTCAGTGATGTATGGGGCTGTTTAAGTTCATTGTTTGTTAACGTTGGAGCCGAAGGTCAATTCTTTCCTACGATGTTCTGAGTGTCTGACGCCTGGTATGCGGTAGAGGTTTGAAAGAGGCTGGGCTCTGCCAGCCAGCCAGCCAGGTCAGTGTGTCAGTGTGAGGCTACGCCTGTTTACATTATTAATCTCTCCTCTTCAGTAGACCGCTCAGACAGCCTCTTCCAGGGGCTTGTGTCTGTATGTGGTGTGATTGTTTGTGCCTGTTCCACCATCCAACCCGACATCTTACAGGGATCCAGTGACACCATTTATTCAGCGAGGTCTATTAATGTGTAGCTCCAGGCCTGGATGGAAAGCATCCTGACAGTCTGAAGAGGGGCTCCTTCTCAAGGCTTAATGGTGCTTTAGTATCAAATAGGGTTCATCCCACAGTCAGCCAGTCAGCCAGGCAGTCAGCCAGCCAGCCAGCCAGTCAGGCAGCCAGACAGTCATTTACTCACTAACAAATAGAGACTACACACACAATCAAGAGAAAGCACAGACGTAAGCGCGAACACAGGCAATCCATGCATGCAATCTCCTGCCCCTTAGGTTAAGAGGAGATCCCTGGATCTCTTCAAACTGGAAATGATGCCAGGAAACACTAAATGGCCATGTACAGGAACCTACCATCCCCTCCTCTTATCTCCTCTTTGCTCCTCTTCTCTTATCTCCTTCCCTCCTCTCCTGTCCTCACCTCCTCTCCTCTCCTCTTATCTTCTTACCTTTCCTATCCTCTTATCTCCTCCTCTTCTCTCCTCACCTCATCTCCTCTCCTCCACTCATCTTCTGTCTTCTCGTCTCCTGTCCTCTTATCTCCTCCTCTTCTCTCCCCTCCTCTCCTCATATCTCCTCCTCTCGTCTGATCTCTTCATCCTCTCTTCTCCACTTAGCTCCTCCCCTCCTATCCTCTCCTCTTATCTCCTTCTCTCCTCTCCTGTCCTCTTATCTCCTCTCCTCTTATGTCCTCCTCTCCTGTCCTCTCCTATCCTCTTATCTCCACTAATTATTTTGAATTTATAGCCGCAACCTTGCTCTGCGTTTAAATATAATGTCAGACTCCAGGTTCATCGGGGTATATTTCAAAACATCTGGCTTCTGTGTGTGTCTCAACACTGCTTTGAAAATATGTATGCAGTGATCCAGGAGAGTTGAGCTTGCCTGCCTGTCAGCTCAGTCAGTGGCATCCACTGTATGTGTGTGTTACATAAACTCTTTCTACTCATTTCAATCCCATTTCACAGACAGACAAGCTGTGCCATTACAAACAGACTGTAGTAGCTTTCTTTCAGCGCCCTATAGAGGCTTCAAGCTGCTGCATTTGTTCAAATTAGTTCTTACAAAAAAACGGTCAAATATAATATACTTTCCTTTGTTGAATGGACCCTTCATCATCCATGCCGTGATAAATGGTGTTTAGGAAAACAGCCAACTTGAATGTGTCCTCAGAGTTGAACAATGCAGAAGAATTCTTCTAAATTCAGAACAGAGAGAGGGGCACCAATAGAATACTTAATAGACTACTTTGAGCCCAGACTTAATTGTCAGCGAGTTGTCTAGAACAGGGGTTAAATAGGTATAATTCACAACATTCTCCAAACTTTGTGTCCAGTCAACGAACAAGTGGGGCTGAAGATGCCTATCTTATACCGCAAAAGAAAGACAAGTCTTTGTATTTTAGCAGACGTTGCATCTACATCTCTCTTCTCGTGTTCATCTGAGAGAGCGAGAGAGAGAGAATAGAAAAATAATAGTACAATTTGATTGGTAACATACAGTGGGGAGAACAAGTATTTGATACACTGCCGATTTTGCAGGTTTTCCAACTTACAAAGCATGTAGAGGTCTGTAATTTTTATCATAGGTACACTTCAACTGTGAGAGACGGAATCTAAAACAAAAATCCAGAAAATCACATTGTATGATTTTTAAGTAATTAATTTGCATTTTATTGCATGACATAAGTATTTGATACATCAGAAAAGCAGAACTTAATATTTGGTACAGAAACCTTTGTTTGCAATTACAAAGATCATACGTTTCCTGTAGTTATTGACCAGGTTTGCACACACTGCAGCAGGGATTTTGGCCCACTCCTCCATACAGACCTTCTCCAGATCCTTCAGGTTTCGGGGCTGTCGCTGGGCAATACGGACTTTCAGCTCCCTCCAAAGATTTTCTATTGGGACTGGCTAGGCCACTCCAGGACCTTGAGATGCTTCTTACGGAGCCACTCCTTAGTTGCCCTGGCTGTGTGTTTCGGGTCGTTGTCATGCTGGAAGATCCAGCCACGACCCATCTTCAATGCTCTTACTGAGGGAAGGAGGTTTTTGGCCAAGATCTCGCGATACATGGCCCCATCCATCCTCCCCTCAATATGGTGCAGTCGTCCTGTCCCCTTTGCAGAAAAGCATCCCCAAAGAATGATGTTTCCACCTCCATGCTTCACGGTTGGGAGGGTGTTCTTGGGGTTGTACTCAACCTTCTTCTTCCTCCAAACACGGCGAGTGGAGTTTAGACCAAAAAGCTCTATTTTTGTCTCATCAGACCACATGACCTTCTCCCATTCCTCCTCTGGATCATCCAGATGGTCATTGGCAAACTTCAGACGGGCCTGGAAATGCGCTGGCTTGAGCAGGGGGACCTTGCATGCGCTGCAGGATTTCAATCCATGACGGTGTAGTGTGTTACTAATGGTTTTCTTTGAGACTGTGGTCCCAGCTCTCTTCAGGTCATTGACCAGGTCCTGCCGTGTAGTTATGGGCTGATCCCTCACCTTTCTCATGATCATTGATGCCCCACGAGGTGAGATCTTGCATGGAGCCCCAGACCGAGGGTGGTTGACCGTCATCTTCAACTTCTTCCATTTTCTAATAATTGCGCCAACAGTTGTTGCCTTCTCACCAAGCTGCTTGCCTATTGTCCTGTAGCCCATCCCAGCCTTGTGCAGGTCTACAATTTTATCCCTGATGTCCTTACACAGCTCTCTGGTCTTGGCCATTGTGGAGAGATTGGAGTCTGTTTGATTGAGTGTGTGTACAGGTGTCTTTTATACAGGTAACAAGTTCAAACAGGTGCAGTTAATACAGGTAATGAGTGGAGAACAGGAGGGCTTCTTAAAGAAAAACTAACAGGTCTGTGAGAGCCGGAATTCTTACTGGTTGGTAGGTGATCAAATACTTATGTCATGCAATAAAATGCAAATTAATTACTTAAAAATCATACAATGTGATTTTTTGGATTTTTGTTTTAGATTCCGTCTCTCACAGTTGAAGTGTACATATGATAGAAATTACAGACCTCTACATGCTTTGTAAGTAGGAAAACCTGCAAAATCGGCAGTGTATCAAATACTTGTTCTCCCCACTGTATATCAGACTAAAGCATGGATAGATGTTAGTTGTTTAGTGTAAAGACATTTCTTCCATGTGAGACAGAGCAGAGAGAGACAGTGGAACCCTCCTAGAGCTCCTGGAACCTAGGGGGCAGCCGAGTGTTCCAGGGGGAACCTCTAGGCACACGTTCCACTCCAGAGCTCTCCAAAAGCTCCTCTCACTCAAAGCTAAGAGTGGTCAAGAAGTGCTTCCACTCAGTCCTCAATAGGCACCCAGCCCCCTCCACCCTCCACCCCCGCCCCCATGGCCTGGCCACTGCCCTGTTCACCCCGCCGCCAAAGGACAATGCCCTCGTTTTGAAAGGAAAGCAGGGAAAAAGAGGGGCTCGTTGTGACACAATTGCCGGTTTGCTGACAGAACTACCTCATAAATCAAATTGAGCATAATAGGCATTGTTCCCCGCAAGAGCTACTCTTCCCACTGAACTGATATCCCTCCTCCTCTTCTCTTCTATTCTATTCCCTCCCTTTCTGCTTCTTTGCCACTCTTCTCAGAGATGAGTGGGTCAAGTCAGAGGGGGATGTTTTTATTGAGGGGCCTTCTCTTCTACTCTTGTGGTGGATTTGTCAGGTCTTGTCTTCCTACTCTCTCTGTCCAACTCTACCCTCCTTTTACCTTCTCTATCCCTCCATCCCTCCAGCCATCCCAACCTTCAACAATTGATTCACAAGGGATTCCCTAGATCAGCATAATCTATCAGCATGCACATTCTACCTCATTCTGCCTTTCCATTCTACCTCTCCCTATCTCTTCCTATACTCCCTATCCATTCCTATCCCTCCCTATCATTCCCTATCCCTTCATATCCCTCCCTATCTCTTCATAGCAAATCAAATCGAATTTTATTAGACATATGTGCCGAAAACAACAGGTGTAGACCTTACAGTGAAATGCTTACTTACAAGCACCCAACCAACAAAGCAGTTCAAAAAAATACGGACAAGAATAAGAGATAAAAGTATGAAGTAATTAAAGAGCAGCAGTAAAACAACAATAGCGAGACTATTGACTTGCTATTGTTTTGGCGCTCCGGTACCGCTTGCGGTGCGTTAGCAAAGAGAACCATCTATGACTAGGGTGGCTGGAGTCTTTGACAATTTTTAGGGCCTTCCTCTGACACTGCCTGGTATAGAGGTCCTGGATGGCAGGAAGCTTGGCCCAATGACGTACTGGACCATTCGCACTACCCTCTGTAGTGCATTGCGATCGGAGGCCGAGCAGTTGCCATACCAGGCAGTGATGCAACCAATCAGGATGCTATCGATGGTGCAGCTGTAGAACCTTTTGAGGATCTGAGGACCCATGCCAAATCTTTTCAGTATCCTGAGGGGGAATAGGTTTTGTCGTGCCCTCTTCACGACTGTCTTGGTGTGCTTGGACCATGTTAGTTTGTTGGTGATGTGGACACCAAGGAACTTGAAGCTCTCAACCTGCTCAACTGCAGCCCCGTCGATGAGAATGGGGGCGTGCTCGGTTCTTTTTTTCTTGTAGTCCACAATCATCTCCTTTGTCTTGGTCACGTTGAGGGTGAGGTTGTTATCCTGGCACCACACGGTCAGGTCTCTGTCCTCCTCCCTATAGGCTGTCTCGTCGTTGTTGGTGATCAGGCCTACCACTGTTTTTTATTCGGAAAATTGAATGATGCTGTTGGAGTTGTGCCTTGCCGTGCAGTCATGAGTAAACAGGGAGTACAGGAGGGGACTGAGCAAGCACCCCTGAGGGGCCCCTGTGTTGAGCATCAGCGTGGCGCATGTGTTGTTACCTACCCTTACCACCTTGGGGCAGCCCGTCAAGAAGTCCAGGATCCAGTTTCAGAGGGAGGTGTTTAGTCTCAGGGTCCTTAGCTTAAGGATCCTTAGCTTATTATGTTTCAGTGTTGTTTGCCTCGAAGCGAGCATAGAAGTAGTTTATCTCATCTGGTAGGCTCGTGTCACTGAGCAGCTCTCGGCTGTGCTTCCCTTTGTAGTCTGTAATGGTTTGCAAGCCCTGCCACATCCGACGAGCGTCAGAGCCTGTGTAGTACAATTCAATCTTAGTCCTGTATTGACGCTTTGCCTGTTTTATGGTCTGTCAGAGGGCATAGCGGGATTTCTAATAAGCTTCCGGGTTAGAGTCCCGCTCCTTGAAAGCCGCAGCTCTAGCCTTAAGCTCAGTGCTGATGCTGCCTGTAACCAATGGCTTCTGGTTGGGGTATGTGCGTACGGTCACTGTGGAGACGACGTCATCGATGCACTTATTGATGAAGCCAATGACTGATGTGGTGCACTCCTCAATGCCATCAGAGGAATCCCGCAACATATTCCAGTCTGTGCTAGCAAAACAGTCCTGTAGCTTAGCATCTGCTTCATCTGACCACTTTTTTATTGATCTAGTCTCGGGTGCTTCCTGCTTTAATTTTTGATTGTAAGCAGGAATCGGTAGGATCCCTCCCTATCCCTTTCATATCCCTCCCTATCCTTCCCATGTTACTCCCATATCCCTCCCTATCCCTTCCTATCCCTTCATTTCCTTCCCTATCCCTTCCTATCCTTCCCTATCCCTCCCTTATCCCTCCCTATCTCTATCTATCTCTTCCTATCCATTCATATCGCCAGGCCCCATTGTCATTAGAATGAGAGCTGTTGTTCTGAGTTGTTTTGGTTCTCGGCACTTTATGCAGCACGTTAGCACTACATAAGACAAAAAGGTTGCCGGCTGTATCACCATCATACAGAGAATTAGTGACTAATGCTTTGTATTTGAAGGCTGACTTTGGTGTATATTCCTTGAAGACATTCTAGAAGGCTGTATAAACACTTTAAGTGGGATCAACGCTCTTGAGGAAATAGTGGATTGGAGTGTGTGTGCGTGCGCGTGTGCGTATGTGTAAGGGCTCACCTGTGTGTGTATATATATATAATCAGTCTGGCCTGTACTTCTCTCTTCTCAATCTAATAATGGTTCTGCTTACTTAGGGGAGATCGGTCATGCTCTTGCAGAGAGAGATTCAGTGCATCCCCCTATCTCTTTCGATTTCAATATGCAGTTAATGAGCTTTTGGAAGGAGCCTTGGTTCTCTTCCCTCTTCTCTTCTGATATGTCAGCAATCAATCTCATATGATTAAGCAATAAGGCCCGGGGGGGTGTGGTACATGGCCAATATACCATGGCTAAGAGCTGTTCTTAATTAAGCACTACGCAACGCGGAGGGCCTGGATACATCCCTTAGCCGTGGTATATTGGCCATATACCACAAACCCCTGAGGTGCCTTACTGCTATTATAAACGGGTTACCAATGTAATTAGAGCAGTAAAAAAAAATGTTTTGTCATACCCATGGTATATGATCTGATATAACGCGGCTGTCAGCCAATCAGCATTCAAGGCTCGAACCACCCAGTTTATATTCAGAATTAGATCAATGGCTGGCTCTTGAAATACTCTGTTGAAACTACTACACATATCTGCCATTTCACGAGTTACCTCACACCACCCTGGGCTTCGTCTCTTTTATTTCATCACTCTCTCTACCGCCCCTCTCTCTAACGCCCCCTCTCTCAATTCAATTTCAATTCAAGGGCTATATTGGCATGGGAAACATATGTTAACATTGCCAAAGCAAGTGAAGTAGATAATAAACAAAAGTGAAATAAACAATAAAAATTAACAGTAAACATTACACTCACAGAAGTTCCAAAAGAATAAAGACATTGCAAATGTCACATTATATCTACAGACAGTTTTGTAATGATATGCAAATTGTTAGAGTACAAAATAAATAAACATAAATATGGGTTGTATTTACAATACTGTTTGTTCTTCACTGGTTGCCCTTGTCTTGTGGCAACAGGTCACACATATTGCTGCTGTGATGGCACACTGTGGTAGTTCACTCAATAGATATGGGAGTTTATCACCATTTGATTTGTTTTCAAATTCTTTGTGGGTCTGTGTAATCCGAGGGAAATATGTGTCTCTAATATGGTCATACATTTGGCAGGAGGTCTCTCTTTTGCTCTCTCTCTCCAACACCCCCCTCTCTCTCTTGCACTGTCTCTAAGAAAGGGAATTTCCACTATACACCATGTCTAATAGTTCATTGAAGGGACCAGCCAGTAGTTCATGTCCATGAATTAGCCATGAGGTGCAGTAGTTCTAGCAATGAGGTGCAGTAGTTCTAGCAATGAGGTGCAGTAGTTTTAGCAATGAGGTGCAGTAGTTCTAGCAATGAGGTGCAGTAGTTCTAGCAATGACGTGCAGTAGTTTTAGCAGTGAGGTGCAGTAGTTTTAGCAATGAGGTGCAGCAGTTTTAGCAATGAGGTGCAGCAGTTTTAGCAATGAGGTGCAGTAGTTTTAGCAATGAGCTGCAGTAGTTTTAGCCAGAAGTACATGTCCATGAATTAGCCATGAGGTGCAGTAGTCTTAACCAGTAGTTCATGTCCATGAATTAGCCATGAGGTGCAGTAGTCTTAACCAGTAGTACATGTCCATGAATTAGCCATGAGGTGCAGTAGTCTTAACCAGTAGTTCATGTCCATGAATTAGCCATGAGGTGCAGTAGTCTTAGCCAGTAGTTCATGTCCACGAATTAGCCATGAGGTGCAGTTGTCTACATGTCCATGAATTAGCCATGAGGTGCAGTAGTTCTAGCAATGAGGTGCAGTAGTTCTAGCAATGAGGTGCAGTAGTTTCAGCAATGAGGTGCAGTAGTTCTAGCAATGAGGTGCAGTAGTTCTAGCAATGAGGTGCAGCAGTTATAACAATGAGGTGAAGTAGTTTTAGCCAGAAGTACATGTCCATTAATTAGCCATGAGGTGCAGTAGTTTTAGCAATGAGGTACAGTAGTTTTAGCCAGAAGTACATGCCCATTAATTGGCCATGAGGTGCAGTAATTTTAGCAATGAGGTGTAGAAGTTTTAGCCATGAGGTGCAGTAGTTTTAGCCATGAGGTGCATTCGTTTTAGCAATGAGGTGTAGTAGTTTTAGCAATGAGGTGCAGTAGTTTTAGCAATGAGGTGTAGTAGTTTTCGCAATGAGGTGCAGTAGTTTTAGCCATGAGGTGCAGTTGTTTTAGCCTTGAGGGGCAGTAGTTTTAGCCTTGAGGTGCAGTAGTTTTAGCCTTGAGGGGCAGTTGTTTTTGCCTTGAGGGGCAGTTGTTTTAGCCTTGAGGGGCAGTTGTTTTAGCCTTGAGGTGCAGTAGTTTTAGCCATGAGGTGCAGTTGTTTTAGCCGTGCGGTGCAGTAGTTTTAGCCATGAGGTGCAGTAGTTTTAGCAATGAGGTGCAGAAGTTTTAGCCATGAGGTGCAGTAGTCTTAGCCAGCAGTATATGTTCATCAATTAGCCATGAGGTGCAGTAGTCTTAACCAGAAGTACATGTCCATGAATTAGAACCTGCTGTAGCCAGCTAGATAGCCAAGTGTTTTTTTCTCCATGACCAAAACACAATATTCAATTTTTACCTGATATGGGAATGAATATCAAATCAAATGTATTTATAAAGCCCTTACATCAGCTGATAACTCAACGTGCTGTACAGAAACACAGCCTTAAACCCCAAACAGCAAGCAATGCAGTTGTAGAAGCATGGTGGCTAGAAAGGCCAGAACCTATGAAGAAACCTAGAGAGGAACCAGGCTATGAGGGGTGGCCAAGACCTCTTCTGGCTGTGCTGGATGGAGATTATAACAGAACATGGCCAAGATGTTCAAATGTTCATAGATGACCAGCAGGGTCAAATAATAATAATCATAGTGGTAATCGAGGGTGCAACAGGTCAGCACCTCAGGAGTAAATGTCAGTTGGCTTTTCATAGCCGATCATTCAGAGTATTTCTACCGCTCCTGCGGTCTCTAGAGAGATGAAAACAGCAGGTGTGGGACAGGTAGCACATCCGGTGAACAGGTCAGGGTTCCATAGCCACAGGCAGAACAGTTGAAACTGGAGCAGCAGGACGGCCAGGTGGACTGGGGACAGCAAGGAGTCATCAGGCCAGGTAGTCCTGAGGCATGGTCCTAGGGCTCAGGTCCTCCGAGAGAGAGAAAGAAAGAAAGAATTAGAGAGAGAATATTCAAGCCGGCAAGTACATGAATATGTTTTACAATTATACATCTGATTATTTCACATGGACTGAATTTGGGAAGCTGAAAAGACTAGCTGGCTTGCTATGTTTTTAGCCAGGCTAAAGCCAGCTAGCCAGGCTGCCAGCTAGCTACTACTAGCAAGGGAAAGCAATTATTCCTTGCTTTCGCCAATTGAAAAGACATACCAAGAAAACGTTGCCCCCTTGTGAAAGGGAGTGGGACTGGTGGGGATATCATGTTAACAAAAAGTGTCCAATGCTCCAAAAATCCTGTTCCGCACACAAACACACATGTAGATCAACTGAGTGAAGCTTGTAGTCACCTTAATTCTTATGGCTGCATCCCGCTACCGGGTTCGATATGACAACAGCCAGTGAAAGTGCAGGGCGCCAAATTCAAACAACAGAAATCTCATAATTAAAATTCCTCAAACATACATGTGTCTTATATAATTTTAAAGGTAATCTTGTTGTTAATCCCACCAAAGTGTCCGATTTCAAATATGCTTTTCAGCGAAAGCACTACAAACGATTATGTTAGGTCACCACCAAACCACAATAAACACAGCCATTTTCCAGCGAAATATAGCAGTCACAAAAAGCAGAAATAGAGATAAAATGAATCACTAACCTTTGATTATCTTCATCAGATGACACTCATAGGACTTCATGTTACATAATACATGCATGTTTTGTTTGATAAAGTTCATATTTATATAAAAAAATCTGAGTTTACATTGGCGCGTTACATTCACTAGTTCCAAAAACATCAAGTGATTTTGCATAGCCACATCGTTTCAACAGAAATACTCATCATAAATGTAGATGACAATACAAGTTATACACATGGAATTATAGATATACCTCTCCTTAATGCAACCGCTGTGTCAGATTTCAAAAAACATTTACGGAAAAAGCAACCCATGCAATAATCTGAGACGGCGCTCAGAAATATAATAAAATTAGCCGCTATTTTGGAGTCAACAGAAACCAGAAAATACATGATAAATGTTTCCTTACCTTTGGTGAACTTCATCAGAATGCAGTCCTAGGAATCCCAGGTCCACAATAAATGCTTATTTTTTCGATAATGTCCGTTATTTATGTCCAATTAGCTTTGGTTAGCGTGTTTGGAAACAATTCCAAAGTCACAAAGCGCGTCCACTATAACGTGACGAAATGTCCAAAAGTTCCGTAACAGTCAGTAGGAACATGTCAAACGATGTACTGAATCAAACTTTAGAATGTTGTTAACCTCTACCGCTTCTCTCTCCCGGATCCGGGATCCTCCTCATCAAAAAAGCTGACTAGCATAGCCTAGCCTAACGCCACAGGGATATCATATAATATAATTTTCATGAAATCACAAGTCCAATACAGCAAATGAAAGATAAACATCTTGTGAATCCAGCCATCATTTCCGATTTTTTTAATGTTTTACAGCGAAAACACAATATGTATTTCTATTAGCTAACCACAATAGCAAAAGACTCATATTTTCACCATGTTTCTACCGCATAGGTAACTATCACAAAACCGACCAAATATAGATATAATTAGTCACTAACCAAGAAACAACTTCATCAGATGACAGTCTTATAACATGTTATACAATAAATGTATGTTTTGTTCGAAAATGTGCATATTTGAGGTATAAATCATAATTTTACATTGCAGCTACCATCAAAAATATCACCAAAGCAGCCAGAATAATTACAGAGAGCAACTTTATGAAAAATACATGGTGTACAGCAAATGAAAGATAAACATCTTGTGAATCCAGCCAATATTTCCATTTTTTTTAAGTGTTTTACAGCGAAAACACAATATAGCATTATATTAGCTTACCACAATAGCCAAACACACAACCGCATTTATTCACCGCATAGATAGCATTCGCAAAAACCAGCAAAAGATATAAAATTAATCACTAACCTTGACCAACTTCATCAGATGACAGTCTTATAACATCAGGTTATACAATACACTTATGTTTTGTTCGAAAATGTGCATATTTAGAGCTGCAAACTGTGGTTATACATTGTGAATATGTAGCATTGATTCACCAGAATGTCCGGAGCTATTTTGGACACTAATCTGACCAAAGAACTCATCATAACTTTACATAAAAATACTTGTTGTATGGCAAATGAAAGATACACTGGTTCTTAATGCAACCGCCGTGTTAGATTTTAAAAAATAACTTTACCATAACAAACAGCTTGCGTTATTGCGAGACAGCGCCCGCCAAAACGGCAGAGAATAGGAATAACATTTTCCACAGAAATACGAAATAACATCATAAATTGTTCTTACTTTTGTTGAGCTTGTACAAGGAGTCCTCGGTCGAGGATAAATCGTTGTTTGGTTTTAGAATGTCCTTTTCTCCTGTCGAATTCGTGCCACAATGCTAGCCAATGTTGATGACGTTCCCAGTTTCTCTCGACGCAAAGAACCTAAAACTCCAAAGTCCCAATAAACGTTGAATAAACTGATGAAACTCGGTTGAAAGAACCTACTTTATGATGTTTTTCTAATATGTATCAAATACAAACAGAGCCGGAGATATTAGCCGTGTATACCGAACTCTTATCATAAGACAATATGGAGGTGCTTCCCGCGCCTAGGTAGAGAAAGGAAATTCTGGACACGTCATTCCAAGAGCTCTTGTTCGGCCTCAGATCAAGCTAGACACCCCATTCCACCTTCCACTGCCTGTTGACATCTAGTGGAAGGCGTATGAAGTGCATGCATATCGATAAATATTAGGCAATTGAATAGGCAGGCCCTGAAACAGAGCCTCATTTTTCACTTCCTGTCTGGAAGTTTGCTGCAAAATGAGTTCTGTTTTACTCACAGATATAATTCAAACAGTTTTAGAAACTTGAGAGTGTTTTCTATCCAATAGTAATAATAATATGCATATTGTATGATCTAGAATAGAGTGTGAGGCCGTTTAAATTGGGCACGATTTTTTCCAAAGTGAAAACAGCGCCCCCCTATTGACAAGAAGTTTAACAGCTTCTCGGGTGTGTAAACACTCAGAGTGTGATTACACAGTGCAGGGCCTTTTATAATGCTGTGTAACTCTGCCCCTGCACAACAACACAGTCTGATACTCAGGCGACAATAGGCTAACAGGAACCCTTATCTCTGTCAGTGTATGCACCCTGACAGCCTGCCTGCATGGGTTATCTGATTTCAATTCAAAGGGATCCAATGGCATGGGAAACGTGTTTACATTGCCAATGCAAATGAAAAAAACAAAACAATGACAAAAACCAACAGCAACCAGACATGAACAGTAAATAGGGGGAGGGGGGAAAAATAAACAGATAATTATATCTGTTTCTAGGGAGTTTTTCCCAGCCACCGTGCTTCTACACCTGCATTGCTTGCTGTTTGGGGTTTTAGGCTGGGTTTCTGTACAGCACTTCGAGATATTAGCTGATGTACGAAGGGCTATATAAAATAAACTTGATTTGATTATGGGTTGTATTTCCATTGGTGTTTCTGACTCACTTGTTGACCTTTTCTTGTAGCAGAAAAATTTGCTGCTGTTACTGCACACTGCTGCACTTGATCGGGGTTCAAACAAGATAATATCATGCTTCTATTGTGCATTTATGCGTATGTGTCCTGAGGGATTGTATCAAGGCTGTGTGTCCTGCAGGGTTGTAATCAAGGCTGTGTGTCCTGCAGGGTCATATCAAGGCTGTGTGTCCTGCAAGGTTGTATCAAGGCTGTGTGTCCTGCAGGGTTGTATAAAGGCTGTATGTCCTGCAGGGTTGTAATCAAGGCTGTGTGTCCTGCAGGGTTGTAAACAAGGCTGTGTGTCCTGCAGGGTCATATCAAGGCTGTGTGTCCTGCAGGTTTGTATCAAGGCTGTGTGTCCTGCAAGGTCATATCAAGGCTGTGTGTCCTGCAGGGTTGTAATCAAGGCTGTGTCCTGCAGGGTTGTATAAAGGATGTGTGTCCTGAAGGGTTGTAATCAAGGCTGTGTGTCCTGCAGGGTTGTATCAAGGCTGTGTGTCCTGCATGGTCGTATCAAGGCTGTGTGTCCTGCAGGGTCATATCAAGGCTGTGTGTCCTGCAGGGTTGTATCAAGGCTGTGTGTCCTGCAGGGATGTATCAAGGCTGTGTGTCCTGCAGGGTTGTATAAAGGCTGTGTGTCCTGCAGGGTTGTAATCAAGGCTGTGTGTCCTGCAGGGTTGTATCAAGGCTGTGTGTCCTGCAGGGTTGTATCAAGGCTGTGTGTCCTGCAGGGTTGTATCAAGGCTGTGTGTCCTGCAGGGTCGTATCAAGGCTGTGTGTCCTGCAGGGTCGTATCAAGGCTGTGTGTCCTGCAGGGTCATATCAAGGCTATTTGTCCTGCAGGGTTGTATCAAGGCTGTGTGTCCTGCAGGGTTGTATAAAGGCTGTGTGTCCTGCAGGGTTGTATAAAGGCTGTATGTCCTGCAGAGTTGTAATCAAGGCTGTGTGTCCTGCAGGGTTGTATAAAGGCCGTGTGTCCTGCAGGGTTGTATAAAGGCTGTATGTCCTGCAGAGTTGTAATCAAGGCTGTGTGTCCTGCAGGGTCATATCAAGGCTGTGTGTCCTGCAAGGTTGTATCAAGGCTGTGTGTCCTGCAGGGTTGTATAAAGGCTGTATGTCCTGCAGGGTTGTAATCAAGGCTTTGTGCCCTACATGGTTGTAAACAAGGCTGTGTGTCCTGCAGGGTCATATCAAGGCTGTGTGTCCTGCAAGGTTGTATCAAGGCTGTGTGTCCGGCAGGGTTGTATAAAGGCTGTATGTCCTGCAGGGTTGTAATCAAGGCTTTGTGTCCTGCAGGGTTGTAAACAAGGCTGTGTGTCCTGCAGGGTCATATCAAGGCTGTGTGTCCTGCAAGGTTGTATCAAGGCTGTGTGTCCTGCAGGGTTGTATAAAGGCTGTATGTCCTGCAGGGTTGTAATCAAGGCTTTGTGTCCTGCAGGGTTATAAACAAGGCTGTGTGTCCTGCAGGGTCATATCAAGGCTGTGTGTCCTTCAAGGTTTGTATCAAGGCGGTGTGTCCTGCAGGGTCATATCAAGGCTGTGTGTCCTGCAGGGTCATATCAAGGCTACGTGTCCTGCAGGGTTGTAATCAAGGCTGTGTCCTGCAGGGTTGTATAAAGGCTGTGTGTCCTGCAGGGTTGTAATCAAGGCTGTGTGTCCTGCAGGGTTGTATAAAGGCTGTGTGTCCTGCAGGGTTGTATCAAGGCTGTGTGTCCTGCAGGGTTGTATAAAGGCTGTGTGTCCTGCAGGGTTGTAATCAAGGCTTTGTGTCCTGCAGGGTTGTATCAAGGCTGTGTGTCCTGCAGGGTTGTAATCAAGGCTGTGTGTCCTGCAGCGTCATATCAAGGCTGTGTGTCCTGCAGGGTTGTATCAAGGCTGTGTATGTATGTGTGTGTGTGTGTGTTTGTGTATGTGTGTGTGTTTGTGTTAATGAGCATGTATAAGCATGTGTACTAGTTCCTGTAATCTCCGGGTTATAGCAGGATCACCTCACCTCCAGCTAGCGGGTATCAGAAACACATGTGATCACATGTAGAAATCAGAGACATACAGGGTTTTCTGCCAGAGGCTCCAGGGGTTCTCCACCAGTGAGGAAAATGGGATCCGTATCCCGGTGTCCATCATAGCCCCTCTTATCGCCTCACCATAATCCACTCTCTATGATTGGCTACCATTTCTGAAACATGAATCCGCAGTGGAGAGCACATTCACTTTTCATTCAAAATGTGGTGTTCTTATAGGTTTTACTTCATAGGTTTTATGAAGTTCTCTGACTGACTGGCTCATTGGTTGTAGAACACTGGTCTCCATCTGGTTGATGACTATATGCAAGATTATCCTCTCTCTCTCTCTCTCTCTCTCTCTCTCTCTCTCTCTCTCTCTCTCTCTCTCTCTCTCTCTCTCTCTCTCTCTCTCTCTCTCTCTCTCTCTCTCTCTCTCTCTCTCTCTCTATCTCTCTCTCTCTCTCTCACTCTCAATCTCACTCTCACTCTCTCTCACTCTCACTCTGATTGGTTTAAAATGTAATATTTCATAGTTGTAATAGTCATGAGTCATAGATTTTTTCTTCACCCTCTCCTCCTTCTCTTCAGGGAGCTGATGCCCAAGACCCTGGAGGGCCAGATCACCATGGAGAAGACCCCCAGCTACTTTGTGACCAGAGAGGCCCCAGCCCGGATCGCCGTCATGTCCCGGGACACCAAGCTGATCGTGGTTGTGAGGGACCCCATAACCAGGGCCATCTCTGACTACACACAGACGCTGTCCAAGAACCCAGACATTCCCACCTTCGAGAGCCTGACCTTCAAAAACAGGACTACGGGGCTCATCGACACGTCCTGGAGCGCCATCCAGATCGGCATCTATGCCAAGCACCTGGACAACTGGCTAAAGTACTTCCCCATGGGCCAGATTCTGTTCGTGAGTGGGGAGCGTCTGATCAGCGACCCGGCCGGAGAGCTGGGCCGGGTGCAGGACTTCCTGGGACTCAAGAGGATCATCACAGACAAACACTTCTACTTCAACCAGACCAAGGGCTTCCCCTGCCTCAAGAAGGCTGAGGGCAGCAGCAAGCCCCACTGCCTGGGCAAAACCAAAGGGCGGACCCACCCCAACATCCACCCAGAGGTGGTGCAGAGGCTACGGGACTTCTACAGGCCTTTCAACATGAAGTTCTACCAGATGACGGGACATAACTTTGGTTGGGATTGATGGATGTGAATTTGGGAGAACACATTGTTTATTTTCTTCTCTGTAATTCAATGAATGGCAAGTAAGACATGGGAGATGTTGCTATATATATATATATACAAATATATCTATATATATATATATGTATGTATATATATATGTATGTATATATGTATATGAATATATATGTACATGTGTGTGTGTAAAATGTACAGAAATCTATTTTATAATAATTTATTTTTTATTTCTAAGCAATTAATTCACTAAGCTGCCTAACCATATATGTACATGCATAATATCTGGCCCACACTTTGATTTATATTTTTTACATTCACCTTTTATGTTTTTTTCTTTACTCCTCACTTAATGGTCCCTCATGTCAACAGTATATTTTAAGTAAGAATAGAGGGATATTGATTAAGGCCCCGTTTTATGGGTATAGAGTGTTGACTGAACAGTAATACATACTCCATTCATGTGCATTCTGATTTAAACATTCATAATCAATAGCCATCATCAAACCCTTCCTCAATAGCCATCATCAGACCCTTCATCAATAGCCATCATCAAACCCTTCCTCAATAGCCATCATCAAACCCTTCCTCAATAGCCATCATCAAACCCTTCCTCAATAGCCATCATCAAACCCTTCCTCAATAGCCATCATCAAACCCTTCCTCAATAGCCTTCATCAAACCCTTCCTCAATAGCCATCATCAAACCCTTCCTCAATAGTCATCATCAAACCCTTCCTCAATAGTCATCATCAAACCCTTCCTCAATAGCCTTCATCAAACCCTTCCTCAATAGCTATCATCAAACCCTTCCTCAAAAGCCATCATCAAACCCTTCCTCAATAGCCTTCATCAAACCCTTCCTCAATAACCATCATCAGACCCTTCCTCAATAGCCATCATCAGACCCTTCCTCAATAGCCATCATCAGACCCTTCCTCAATAGCCATCATCAGACCCGTCCTCAATAGCCATCATCAGACTCTTCCTCAATAGCCATCATCAGACCCTTCCTCAATAGCTATCATCAGATGCTTCCTCAAAAGCCATCATCAGACCCTTCCTCAAAAGCCATCATCAGACCCTTCCTCAAAAGCCATCATCAGACCCTTCATCAAAAGCCATCATCAGACCCTCCCCCCACATTACTCCTTATCTACTCTTATCGGTTTCTGTTCCATCCATTCAAACACTGTGTTTCATTGAAATTAGGTCATTTCAGTTATTACCGGTTACCCCCATCCACAACCCATTATCCTACCATCCCAATGGCTTAACCAGCGGATCTCCTGCCCTGTCATTGGCCTAACCAGCTAATCTCATGTCCCTTTCACTTAATAACAGGTGGATCAATAGGCCTAACTGCTGCTCATTGTGTCAGCCATGCTTAAAGTGTGGCCTTCCTCTTCTAGTGCTCCTATAGGCTGTTCTAATGAATGGCCCATCCACGAAAGATCTAAATCCTATTTCTGACCGCATCACATTGATATGGCTCCATGTTGACATGATGCTAATGGAATAACGTTAATGAGGCCAATTGATTCAGGTCTCCTCTCCGCTATAGTCTTGCCTCCATTATAAGACACTGTTGGCTCAGAGCCAGGGTTCAAAGGTCATAAACAATCAAATTTGTTCTGAGGGACATTTGATTTGTTGAAGAGACTGAGAGGGGAGGACACACTGGATCAGGGGAGGACTGTAGTATAGTCCTTGAATGCATCCCAAATGGCACACTACCCTATATAGTGCACTAATTTAGACCAGAGCCTTGTGACCCCTGGTCAAAAGTAGTGAAATATAAAGGGAATAGGGTGCCATTTGGGACACCCATTGTCTTCATGGTGCAGTGAGAATGCTTGGCATGAGTTGAGGTAGGATGTCTGATACAGATGATATGAAAACTTTCTTCATATGAGAAACAGTCTATTTATGCTGGCCCACACTCTCGCAGGTAGGGGCTACTTCAAAGCCATCCTATCCTCTTTGGATTGTAAGAGTGCTGAATATGCACCCTAGTCCCTACAGTGTGACCAGGGCCCATAGGGAATAGGAGACCATTTGCGTGGTAAGCCTAAAACGTCTGAGTGTGGAGGGACCAAGAGTGAATATGCACATCCTTTCCCCTACATACTACACATCAAATTCCCTCCAATCAAATGCAAAGTTGAAAGTGTCTGTCACTGACTATTGGCCATTGAGAAGTATATAAAAAAAGAAGTGACATTATGGTACTTTTTTCAAGTTTTAAGAAAATGTTGCGCCTCTAAACCACCCAGTCTAATTCAAATACCCAACCTCCATCTCAATTCAACAGTGTGGAACCAGTTATGAAGGTTGATTTTTATCTCAAACCAGTGGATGGTATTAGTGGAGATGAGGGCTTGTCCCAGCATTTTACTGGTCCCTTATTCACATAGTGGCTTTTACCACCAAGGAATTTACACCTGTTTTCAATGATCATGCCTATATGGACAACGCCTCAACCTGCCCTTCTCTCCTTATAGTGCAATGTTTGTTGAAAGCATTTAAAATGGCCTTTGTATAGAGCAGGAAATTCTGAATCTGAGTAATGTCAATCTTTCTCCCTGTAACGGTTGGAGTAAAGGAGACTGGGGCAGTTGCCCTCTGTTACATTTACAGTCCCTCTAATGCATTGGAATTATGGTGTTATTCATGTTACTAAGAGAGTAGAGTTGCATCCCAAATGGCACTCTATTCCTTATTTAGTGCACTACTTTTGACCAAGGCCTACAGGGCTCTGGTCAAAAGTAGTGCACTTTATAGGAAATAGGATCGGTCCGAAATGAAACGCTATCTCAAAAGCTTGCACTCATGGTCACGACCCATGCTGCCTCATCCGTTCTGGTTGAGTTTTATTCAACCCTTTTACAGATCTACAAAATATAATGCTAGTGTTGTTTGTCTTTCCCACCCCGTCTGCATATAAAATGGTTAATATTTAGAGGTTTAGCAGATTCTGTATGTTTAAAAATGAAAAAGAACATGTACATCAAGTATTTTGTGGTATCATGTACATCAAAGGAATTTTACACAGTGAAAGAGCAAAATGGAAGAAATGTTTTAAATATTGAAATGATAAACATTCATACTATTTCTTTGTATGAAGAAATAAAGTATATATTTTACCAAAACTTTGTCTAACTTTATAAGATCGTCTTTTGAATGTAAATGTGAAAATATGAAAAGAATATGAAATTGTCAATGTCAGAATATGAAATGTAGAATATGGAATCTTTGCACATCAAAAGAACATAATAAAGTAATGATCTGTCGTTCTCTCCACATGAAATGCACAAAGTGCTAGTTTAGCTGTCTAGCAATTCCAATAAGTAAGCTAGTAAATCGTTGTTTACACATCTAGTTACTCTCAGACAGTAAATAGTTGTTCTTTTTGCACTCAGACAGTAAATAGTTGTTCCTAGTGCTCTCAGACAGTAAATAGTTGTTCCTAGTGCACTCAGACAGTAAATACCCTTTTCATAGCGCACTCAGACAGTAACTAGTTGTTCATAGTGCACTCAGACAGTAAATAGTTGTTCATAGTGCTCTCAGACAGTAAATAGTTGTTCATAGTGCACTCAGACAGTAAATAGTTGTTCATAGTGCTCTCAGACAGTAAATAGTTGTTCATAGTGATCTCAGACAGTAACTAGTTGTTCATAGTGCACCCAGACAGTAACTAGTTGTTCATAGTGCTCTCAGACAGTAACTAGTTGTTCATAGTGCTCTCAGACAGTAAATAGTTGTTCATAGTGCACTCACACAGTAACTAGTTGTTCATAGTGCTCTCAGACAGTAAATAGTTGTTCATAGTGCACTCAGACAGTAAATAGTTGTTCATAGTGCTCTCAGACAGTAAATAGTTGTTCATAGTGCTCTCAGACAGTAAATAGTTGTTCATAGTGCTCTCAGACAGTAAATAGTTGTTCATAGTGCTCTCAGACAGTAAATAGTTGTTCATAGTGCACTCAGACAGTAAATAGTTGTTCATAGTGCTCTCAGACAGTAAATAGTTGTTCATAGTGCTCTCAGACAGTAACTAGTTGTTCATAGTGCTCTCAGACAGTAAATAGTTGTTCATAGCGCACCCAGACAGTAAATAGTTGTTCATAGTGCACCCAGACAGTAACTAGTTGTTCATAGTGCTCTCAGACAGTAACTAGTTGTTCATAGTGCTCTCAGACAGTAAATAGTTGTTCATAGTGCACCCAGACAGTAACTAGTTGTTCATAGTGCTCTCAGACAGTAACTAGTTGTTCATAGTGCTCTCAGACAGTAACTAGTTGTTCATAGTGCTCTCAGACAGTAAATAGTTGTTCATAGCGCACCCAGACAGTAAATAGTTGTTCATAGTGCACTCAGACAGTAACTAGTTGTTCATAGTGCACTCAGACAGTAAATAGTTGTTCATAGTGCTCTCAGACAGTAACTAGTTGTTCATAGTTCTCTCAGACAGTAACTAGTTGTTCATAGTGCACTCAGACAGTAATTAGTTGTTCATAGTGCACTCAGACAGTAAATAGTTGTTCATAGGGCTCTCAGACAGTAAATAGTTGTTCATAGTGCTCTCAGACAGTAACTAGTTGTTCATAGTGCTCTCAGACAGTAAATAGTTGTTCATAGTGCTCTCAGGCAGTAGCTAGTTGTTCATAGTGCTCTCAGACAGTAACTAGTTGTTCATAGTGCTCTCAGACAGTAACTAGTTGTTCACAGTGCTCTCAGACAGTAAATAGCTGTTCCTAGCGCTCTCAGACAGTAAATACTATTTCATGGTGAACTCAGACAGTAAATAGTTGTTCCTAGTGCACTCAGACAGTAACTAGTTGTTCTTAGTGCACACAGACAGTAAATAGTTGTTCCGAGTGCACACAGATAGTACACACTTGTTCTTAGTGTACTCAGACAGTAAATAGTTGTTCATAGTGCTCTCAGACAGTAAACTAGTTGCTCCTAGTGCACCCAGACAGTACATACTTGTTCATAGTGCTCTCAGACAGTAACTACTTGTTCATAGTGCACTCAGACAGTAACTAGTTGTTCATAGTGCTCTCAGACAGTAAATAGTTGTTCATAGTGCTCTCAGACAGTAAATAGTTGTTCATAGTGCTCTCAGAAAGTAACTAGTTGTTCATAGTGCTCTCAAACAGTAACTAGTTGTTCATAGTGCTCTCAGACAGTAACTAGTTGTTCATAGTGCTCTCAGACAGTAACTAGTTGTTCATAGTGCACTCAGACAGTAACTAGTTGTTCATAGTGCTCTCAGAAAGTAAATAGTTGTTCATAGTGCTCTCAGACAGTAAATAGTTGTTCATAGTGCTCTCAGACAGTAAAAGGTTGTCCATAGTGCTCTCAGACAGTAACTAGTTGTTCATAGTGCTCTCAGAAAGTAACTAGTTGTTCATAGTGCACTCAGACAGTAACTAGTTGTTCATAGTGCTCTCAGAAAGTAAATAGTTGTTCATAGTGCTCTCAGACAGTAAATAGTTGTTCATAGTGCTCTCAGACAGTAAAAAGTTGTTCATAGTGCTCTCAGACAGTAACTAGTTGTTCATAGTGCTCTCAGACAGTAACTAGTTGTTCATAGTGCTCTCAGACAGTAAATAGTTGTTCATAGCGCACCCAGACAGTAAATAGTTGTTCATAGTGCACCCAGACAGTAACTAGTTGTTCATAGTGCTCTCAGACAGTAAATAGTTGTTCATAGTGCTCTCAGACAGTAACTAGTTGTTCATAGTGCACTCAGACAGTAACTAGTTGTTCATAGTGCTCTCAGACAGTAAATAGTTGTTCATAGTGCACTCAGACAGTAACTAGTTGTTCATAGTGCTCTCAGACAGTAACTAGTTGTTCATAGCACTCTCAGACAATACATAGTTGTTCATAGTGCACACAGACAGTAAATAGTTGTTCATAGTGCACTCAGACAGTAACTAGTTGTTCATAGTGCACTCAGACAGTAAATAGTTGTTCATAGTGCTCTCAGACAGTAACTAGTTGTTCATAGTGCACTCAGACAGTAAATAGTTGTTCATAGTGCTCTCAGACAGTAAATAGTTGTTCATAGTGCACTCAGACAGTAACTAGTTGTTCATAGTGCACTCAGACAGTAAATAGTTGTTCATAGTGCTCTCAGACAGTAACTAGTTGTTCATAGTGCTCTCAGACAATAAATAGTTGTTCATAGTGCTCTCAGACAGTAACTAGTTGTTCATAGTGCACCCAGACAGTAAATAGTTGTTCCTAGTACACTCAGACATTGCACAATTTGACCTATAGTACTTTTCCTGTTGTGTACCTTTCCTCAAAAATGGAGTTACTGTCAGAGTATCTCATTATTGTCAGAGGAGCTCTAGTGCAGACTGAGGCCATGTTGTGTCATCCACCACGGTTGGGAGGTGCAGACTGAGGCCATGTTGTGTCATCCACCACGGTTGGGAGGTGCAGACTGAGGCCATGTTGTGTCATCCACCACGGTTGGGAGGTGCAGACTGAGGCCATGTTGTGTCATCCACCTCGGTTGGGAGGTGCAGACTGAGGCCATGTTGTGTCATCCACCACGGTTGGGAGGTGCAGACTGAGGCCATGTTGTGTCATCCACCACGGTTGGGAGGTGCAGACTGAGGCCATGTTGTGTCATCCACCTCGGTTGGGAGGTGCAGACTGAGGCCATGTTGTGTCATCCACCACGGTTGGGAGGTGCAGACTGAGGCCATGTTGTGTCATCCACCACGGTTGGGAGGTGCAGACTGAGGCCATGTTGTGTCATCCACCACGGTTGGGAGGTGCAGACTGAGGCCATGTTGTGTCATCCACCACGGTTGGGAGGCGTGTGCGCATGCGTGCGTGTTTGGGGTGTGCTCATTTGTGTCTGTGTGTTCTTCTGTGTGTGTGGTAGTGGAAATACGGACGTTTGTAGTTGTGGGGTGACCCAGAGCAGCGTGGGAGGTTTGGGCTTAGTGGTGGGTCTGATGCCCCCCTCGCACATACCCTGGTACCCTCTGTTGAAAGAGACACACTGTTTCCTAGTACCTAGTGTGGGCTAATAAGATACACCTCTGGCTGTTTATTTATGGGGCTGTTTTTGTGTGTGTGTGTGTGTGTGTGTGTGTGTGTGTGTGTGTGTGTGTGTGTGTGTGTGTGTGTGTGTGTGTGTGTGTGTGTGTGTGTGTGTGTGTGTGTGTGTGTGTGTGTGTGTGTGTGTGTGTGTGTGTGTGTGTGTGTGTGTGTGTGTGTGACTGGAACACCTCCATGTCTTAACAGGGCCCCATTCACCATGTCAGAGGTGCCATGTTTACCTCGCTGTGTTCTGACGGGGATGCTGACATGCTGGAACTAGGTTCCAAACCAGGGGCGTTCTATACGCTCCATAACACTTCCACATGAAATATGTCAAACAAACATGCAAAATAGTAAACAGAAAAATAGCATGCATTAGTACTGTACACACGACATACACATTTCTTTTTGTTTCATAGTATAGTTTATTTTTTTTATTTTTTAGTTTAGTCACATGATTTCTCAATTTTCCGTATGTTTGCCAATCGGTTGTGCTGCCAGACTTATTTGCCATACCTTTTGCCTCATCCCTCTCAACCATACCATTTTTCAATTCCTCATCAGTCTAGTGGGATTTAACAGTTTTTACAGCTGTTTTCTTAATGGGTGCATGCTTTTTAGTAACTGCAATAAGCAATTTCATAAATGTGTCAAGTGCAGCGTTTGGTTGCTCCTCATCACACACCACAGACCAGCAAATATTATTGACATAATAATCACTACAAAACGTATTGTTTGATCTCTTCTAAACTTTTGACCCAGCCTTCCAAGCTTTCCAAGATATGGCTACTACATTGTGATCACTGCATTCAATGGATTTGGATACTGCTTTAAAGCACATTTCTACAGCATTAGTAAAGATGTAAACAATTCATGTTGATGATTTCATTCCTGTGCTGTTTGTAACTACCCTGGTAGGTTGACTGATAACCCGAACCAGGTTGCAGGAACTAGTTACAGTTTTAAGCTTTCTCTTGAGTGGGAAGGTTGATGAAAGCAATTCAATATTTCAATCATCCAGAAAATACACTTCTCTGTTGATATCACATACAATATCAAGCATTTCACACATGTTATCCAGATACTGACTGTTAGCACTTGGTGGTCTATAGCAGCTTCCCACCAGAATGGGCTTTAGATGAGGCAGATGAACCTGTAGCCATATTACTTCAACAATTTTTAACATGAGATCCTCTCTAAGCTTTATAGGAATGTGGTTCTGAATATAAACAGCAACACCGCCCCCATTGGCAGTTCTGTATTTTCTGTAGATCTTATACGGGGTGGCTGGAGTGGAGCCGATATGGCTTTGTCTGTCTGTTGGCATGCACCCAGTTTCCTCCAGCTGAATCACAGACACCTGTATTATTAAACGACTGGTTAATAACCTGATAAACGTGTTGCTCACAGGTGACAGAAAGACAGACAGAGAGAGGAAGAATATGGGCCAGGCACTGGGCCTTGGAAATGGGTTTGGGTGCATCCAACATGGTACCTTGTTCCCTATAGAGTCCCTATATATAGTATATATATATAGTATATATATAGAGTCCCATGTGGACTCTGGACAAATTAGTGGAATATATGGGGAATATGGTGCAATTTCAGAGTTGGCCTGGGACTGTCAGATGTCATCAGAGTACGTTGCCGGGTTATCATCGTCATCATAGAGGAAACAGTTTGACTGGTCTAATCAATGTTGGAGCTGGAGCAGAGGAAAGGCAGTGTGGGTAGTTGCAGTGTTCCCAGGGCGGCTGACGGCTATGGTGGGTTAGGCTAATAGGCTGCTGCTGTTGTTGTGAGGTTTGGAGGTTTAGATCATGAGAGCCCAGCTAGACACTTGTCAGCCCTATAGACACACAAAGCCAAACCCCCATCCTCTTTCTCCCTCTCTTTCTTTGCTGTCAATTTTGACCTTTTTTCTCATTCCCCTCTCAATCCTCCTCCTCCTCCCCTTTCCCAATCCCCTCAATCCCTCCCTCCCTCGCTGCCCCCCCCCCCTCTACCCCCCCCACCCCTCACCCACCCCCACCCCCCCTCAATCCCCCCCCCAGCCCTTCTTGTCTCCAGAGCGGGTTGCTATATGAGGTGTGTTTGATCTTATTAACTTCAAGCTGCAAAGCAATTGCACAATATCCAAACAGTCTTGTCACAATGGTTGGAACACAGCCATGGGGCTGCAGGGGGGCCATCAATAATTTAGGTCACTGGCCCAGCTATCCTTTTAAAACTCAACATGGAGCCACTATCCATACAAATGGCTGTAAGGAGGATGGATTGCCTCCCTCACACGCAAGGCAAGCCCACCTCAACTGCTTGCTTGGAGGTATTCTGCCTCCTTTGGTAAAGAAAGAGGGGCTTGGGGGTGTCTTACCATTAATACGGGGATTTTCTGTTGTAGCATTTCCATTTAAATTGAAGGAGAGAACAACAGTAATAGTGGGGCTGTGAAGGAGTGAAGAGAGAGACAGGGTGAGTCATATCCAATGAAACGAATGTGTTATGTTCAGCCTCTTCTTGGAAGAACTAGCTTCTTGCTCTCTAGGAGCAAACAGGCTAAATGCTACCTGCTCTCTGCTAATCCCCCCACCAGCCAAGCAGCCATCCATACAGACAGTGTCCTCCCCATTTACTAAAAGCCCCTTTAAATTTGGAGGCCTCTCTACCCATCTACTCCTCTACCCTTCCAGTGCCCCTTTCTGTCTGACAGATGTCAAACATGCTGAGATTGGCTGGTCCACAGCTGTCAGAGAAACAGGTTGGCTAATAGGAGGAGAGAAAGTCTATTTTATCAGCTCAGGAGGATATTAGCTTGCCCACCTGAGGGAGGAGGTGGTGCTACACCAGGTAGTTTACACAAGGTAATGACTGATTATGCCATGCAGGGTTAAGGGCCATTATGAGTGACACCGTATCCAGTTTGGCATCAACAAGATCATTCAATTAAACTTTGCCTCCGCTGGCCTCACCCCAGCTCACGCCTGGTCTTATCCCTCTTCTAGTTATTCTCTTTCCCCCTCTCTCCCTCCTTTACCCCCACCCCACCATCTCTCCCTTCCTACCATTTTATAAAAGTACAATTATTTCTTTTTATTTAAACCTTATTTTACCAGGTAAGTTGACTAAGAACACATTCTTACAGAAACGATCTGGGGAATAGTTACAGGGGAGAGGAGGGGGATGAATGAACCAACGGGAAACTGGGGATGATTAAGTGGCCATGATGGTATGAAGGCCAGATTGTGAATTTAGCCAGGACACCGGGGTCAACAACCCTACTCTTACGATAAGTGCCATGGGATCCTTTAGTGACCACAGAGAGTCACTGTGTCAAAAGTCACTTTGTTAACAATGTATCAAAACATCTATGTGAACATTTAGCCTAAGTAAGTGTTATAGTAAGGAGGATCCCTGTGGCCCAGGTGTTGGGCCTGGTAAGTGTTATAGTAAGGAGGATCCCTGTGGCCCAGGTGTTGGGCCTGGTAAGTGTTATAGTAAGGAGGATCCCTGTGGCCCAGGTGTTGGGCCTGGTAAGTGTTGTTGTATTGAGGATCCCTGTGGCCCAGGTGTTGGGCCTGGTAAGTGTTATAGTAAGGAGGATCCCTGTGGACCAGGTGTTGGGCCTGGTAAGTGTTGTTATATTGAGGATCCCTGTGGCCCAGGTGTTGGGCCTGGTAAGTGTTGTTGTATTGAGGGTCCCTGTGGCCTAGGTGTTGGGCCTGGTAAGTGTTATAGTAAGGAGGATCCCTGTGGCCCAGGTGTTGGTTCTGGTAAGTGTTGTTGTATTGAGGATCCCTGTGGCCCAGGTGTTGGGCATGGTAAGTGTTGTTCTATTGAGGATCCCTGTGGCCCAGGTGTTGGGCCTGGTAAGTGTTGTTGTATTGAGGATCCCTGTGGCCCAGGTGTTGCCTGTGGCTGAGTGACATGCCAGACCCATTACAGGATGCTGTTTGTCTGTTAGTCATTCTGACAGGTGTACTGTAAGGTGTAGTGCACTATACTGTTACTGTACCCGCTGGGGCAGCCTGCCAATATGAGGCTCAGCGTGCTGACACTGAAAGGATGTGTCTCTATTACACTCAGACCTAGGAAGTGGCAAGACCCTTGTTGCAGCTGCCTTTCACATGGTGGCGAAGTGACGCCGTCTCATCAGCCTTTAGAGAGGGACGTTACAGGAAATATAAATATAGGTTGGTGACAGGCGGCCAGAACAAAGAGAAGGCTTTAGGAGAAAAAGGGTTTGAAGAACAGAGAGGTGAACGTGGGCACTTACAGTACCAAGACAGGATGTTGATACACCTGCCAGTCCA
Organism: Salvelinus alpinus; assembly: GCF_045679555.1. NCBI lineage: Eukaryota > Metazoa > Chordata > Actinopteri > Salmoniformes > Salmonidae > Salvelinus > Salvelinus alpinus. Next base: position 88,551,055 of record NC_092088.1, on the reverse strand, counting down.
GTGTGAACAGAATGACTGTTCATGTCCATGTGTGTCTGTGTTAGTGTGTGTTTGTGTGTATTTAGGATTACTATATTATATGCTTGCACACATTGTGTGAGCACGTGTGCGTATAAGTAAATGTGTACTGCATGTGTGTGTCTATATAACACTGCTCCTCCAGTGAATGCTGTATGCCTCTGTGGTGATGGTGGGCTGAATGCTGTATGCCTCTGTGGTGATGGTGGGCTGAATGCTGTATGCCTCTGTGGTGATGGTGGGCTGAATGCTGTATGCCTCTGTGGTGATGGTGGGCTGAATGCTGTATGCCTCTGTGGTGATGGTGGGCTGAATGCTGTATGCCTCTGTGGTGATGGTGGGCTGAATGCTGTATGCCTCTGTGGTGATGGTGGGCTGAATGCTGTATGCCTCTGTGGTGATGGTGGGCTGAATGCTGTATGCCTCTGTGGTGATGGTGGGCTGAATGCTGTATGCCTCTGTGGTGATGGTGGGCTGAATGCTGTATGCCTCTGTGGTGATGGTGGGCTGAATGCTGTATGCCTCTGTGGTGATGGTGGGCTGAATGCTGTATGCCTCTGTGGTGATGGTGGGCTGAATGCTGTATGCCTCTGTGGTGATGGTGGGCTGAATGCTGTATGCCTCTGTGGTGATGGTGGGCTGAATAGTGTATGCCTCTGTGGTGATGGTGGGCTGAATGCTGTATGCCTCTGTGGTGATGGTGGGCTGAATGCTGTATGCCTCTGTGGTGATGGTGGGCTGAATGCTGTATGCCTCTGTGGTGATGGTGGGCTGAATAGTGTATGCCTCTGTGGTGATGGATAAATAGATAAAGGTACATGGTACCAGGACCTGTATAATGTAGCTCCTCAAGGTTTTGAAACATCACAGGTTACTGATAGAAGACAGAACAAGGTTTTGAGACATCACAGGTTACCGATAGAAGACAGAACAAGGTTTTGAGACATCACAGGTTACCGATAGAAGACAGAACAAGGTTTTGAGACATCACAGGTTACTGATAGAAGACAGAACAAGGTTTTGAGACATCACAGGTTACCGATAGAAGACAGAACAAGGTTTTGAGACATCACAGGTTACTGATAGAAGACAGAACAAGGTTTTGAGACATCACAGGTTACCGATAGAAGACAGAACAAGGTTTTGAGAGATCACAGGTTACCGATAGAAGACAGAACAAGGTTTTGAGAGATCATAGGTTACTGATATAAGACAGAACAAACCCAGACAATAAACACGTAGAGGACACTAGAAAGCAGATTAACAGTAGGAGTCAGTGAGCCTGTAGTGTGTGTGTGTTTTATTAGGGCCGGTGTGGAGTGTAGACAAGCTTGTGTGTGTTTTGATTACTGCAGGAGCCACTGCAGAGACACTTAAGTGTGGTCAGAGACACGCTGACTGACGTCCATTAATAATGTAGAATGCATAGGGTTCAAGCTACACACACACACACACACACACACACACACACACACACACACACACACACACACACACACACACACACACACACACACACACACACACACACACACACACACACACACACACACACACACACACACACACACACACACAGACACGCACACACACACAATAACCAGGGATGGACATTCTACTGTTTCCCACTGTTAGAAGCCTCATCCTCCACAGATGGATGGAGGCTTCAATCTCTAATCTGATGAGAAACCATCCCGAACAATAGTTTACTGTAGCCTAGTCTAGTATATGAGCGAGTAACATCTAATCTAATGTGTGATTATTAGCATTAGACCACTGCATGAGTCTGGATGTGTGTGTGACGGAGACACAGTATCTAGCCTAATAGTAAAACACAGTTGGCCTCTGCCGCTCATGAGGACTGTGTGCTCTCCATCTTTGTGTCTGACGTGAGTACGACATGCAGGTGTGTTAACTCTTACAAGGCTGCCGGCACAGATGGCAACACAAGCTCTGTCTTCAGAGCAGGTGTAGACCAGTTGGACAGGGAGGTGAGAGCCAACCTACAAATGGTGCCAGGAAAATAACCTCAACGTCAACAAAACTAAGGAGCTGATCGTGGACTACAGGAGACAGCAGAGAGAACACACCAAGGTTATCATAGTTTAGTGATTTTTTATTTACGTTTTTCTATTTGATTTACTGGTTTTTATTTAGTTTCAGTTTGATAAAACCATTTTTATTTTGTTTGTATATAGTTTCAGTTTCAGTGTTACTGTTAGGGACAGAAAGTAGTCTATGACTGGGAGGCTAGGAGACATGTATGTGTTGTAGGCCTAAAGTCTTTTGAGATGTCACTTCATCCCACTGGGGGGGCAGGAATTAAAAAAATATATTTCACCTTTATTTAACCAGGTAGGCTAGTTGAGAACAAGTTTGCAACTGCAACCTGGCCAAGATGAAGCAACGCAGTTCGACACATACAACAACAGAGTTACACATGGTATAAACAAACATACAATCAATAATACAGTCGAAAAATATATATCCAGCATGTGCAAATGAGGTAGGATAAGAGAGGTAGAGCAATAAATAGGCCATGGTGGCAAAGTAATTACAATATAGCAATTAAACACTGGAATGGTAGGATGTGCAGAAGATGAATGTGCAAGTTGAGATACTGGGGTGCAAAGGAGCAAGAAAAATAAATAAATACAGTATGGGGATGAGGTAGATTGGATGGGCTATTTACAGATGAGCTATGTACAGGTGCAGTGATCTGTGAGCTGCTCTGACAGCTGGTGCTTAAAGCTAGTAAGGGTACTGTCATGGGTTTGGTATGGTTTAAATTATAAATCAATCATAGGCCGCTTTCCAGAGCTTAGACGTTGCTGACGACTGACAGATCTTACAACGCCTGGATAGGTATTTTAAGTATTAGCTAACCAAGCTCTGACGAAGGCCTTGAGGCCGATACGTAAAGCTTAATAAAGAGCAGGGATACTAGCAAGAGCAGTGTGCAGGTTTCTTCTTTTTTCTCACCTTATTTTGCTGTTACCGTGCACCTGCAACAAAGATAGCTCAGATGTGCTTGTGCCTTTTGGATTAAGTATCAGCTAACCACATCATATGTTATAGCAATCTGTCAGTCGATGACACAGTTGATGACATTGCACTCAACCATTAGTTAATGCATGCAACAACTGAGCAGGGGAACGCAACCTTTGTCTGCTTATTGCCCCTTCCCGCGGAGGGAGTGCCTCAGAGGAAACATCTCACTGGCAAACAGAAACAATTGTGGGGGTGTCTCGCTTTCCACTGTCTCTGTGTCAGATATCTTCCTTGTTAGCTAGTGATATCAAAGATGATCTATTATATTGACAAGATGTTTAACTTCTCTAGGATAGGTGGGACGGTAGCGTCCCACTTGGCCAAAATCCAGAAAAAATGTAGCGCGCCAAATTCCAATATATTACTATAAAAATCTATCTTTCATGAAATCACACATGAAAGACACCAAATTAAAGCTACACATGTTGTGAATCCAGCCGACATGTCTGATTTCAAAAAGGATTTACGGGGAAAGCACACCAAACAATTATGTTAGCTCAGTACATAGCCACAGAAAAACACAGCCATTTTCCCAGCAAAAGATAGTAGTAACAAAAAACTGAAATAGAGATAAAATTAATCACTAACCTTTGAACATCTTCATCAGATGACACTCATATGACATCATGTTACACAATACATTTATGTTTTGTTCGATAATGTGCAAATTTATATCCACAAATCTCGGTTTACATTGGCGCCATGTTCAGAAATGCCTCCAAAATATTCGGAGTAATTACAGAGAGCCACGTCAAATAACAGAAATACTCATCATAAACTTTGATGAAAGATACATGTTTTACATATAATTAAAGATACACTTGTTCCTAATGCAACCGCTGTGTCAGATTTAAAAAAAAAATTACGTAAAAAGCACACCATGCAATAATCTGAGACGGGGCTCAGATTTAAAAACATTTGTCCGCCATGTTGGAGTCAACAGAAATACGAAATTACATCATAAATATTCCCTTACCTTTGATTATCTTCATCAGAATGCAGTGCCAGGAATCCTAGTTCCACAATAAATCGTTGTTTTGTTCGATAATGTCCATTACTTTTGTCCAATTAGCTAATTTTGCTAGCATGTGTAGTACACCTATCCAAACGCTCGCACAGATGCAGGCAAACGTCGGACGAAAACTTAAAAAAGTTATATTCCAGGTCGAATAAACTGGTCAAATTTAGTAGAGAATCAATCTTCAGGATGTTGTTATCATTTATATCCAATAACGTTCCAACCGAAGCTTTCTTTCATGTCTGTATAAGTAATGGAACGCAAGGCGACAACATGAGGAAAGTGCGTGACCAGAACTGGCAATCTCCCAGACCACTGACTCATTCCCCTCCCATCCGGTCCCAGAACACAGCATAAACTTCATTCCACGTTCTACTGACTGTTGACATCTAGTGGAATGCGTATGAAGTGCAAACAGATCCATATATTACAGGGAATTGAATAGGCGATGACTTTAACAACAACCACTCTCAGAATTTTCACTTCCTGTTTGGATTTTTTCTCAGGTTTTTGCCTGCCATATGAGTTCTGTTATAGTCACAGACATTATTCAAACAGTTTTAGAAACTTCAGAGTGTTTTCTATCCAATAGTAATACTAATATGCATATATTAGCATCTGGGACAGAGTATGAGGCAGTTCACTATGGGCACGCAATTCATCCAAAAGTGAAAATGCTGCCCCCTATATCAAAGAAGTTTTAACTAACCACTCTAGAAAATGTGGGACCATTCTAGCCAAAGAGATGGCAGATACGCGTGTGAAAAACAGGCACAAATCAGTAGTTTTTTCTCAAAGTTGCAAATGCCATCTATATTGGTACATTTGTAATAATATTAACATTACTCTCTGATCAAATAATCCTCATGTAATTTCACACTCTCTCAAAGACCTCCATGCAAAAAGCTCTGCTTACCTTGCCGGACAAATCCTCTCGCTTCGCCTCGTCCACTCTGGTGATAGCTAGTGATAGTGATGTACAATTTAGGCCTTTTTGAAACATTGATGGCAGTATTTACCCGCCAGAAGCAGAAGCTCAAAAACCCCATTAGAAAAAAAGCTTGAAAACCCCATTTAATTTTTGCCCCCCACCCTAAATACCATATTTCTTTATTGCGGTGGCAGCATGTCATGGGTATGCTTGTCACCGGTAGGGACTGGGGAGTTTGTCAGGATCAACATCAATATGAAATGAGCAAAGCCCAGGTAAAACGTTAGAGGAAAACACACCTAAGTTTTCAAAAAACCTAACCCTGGTTTATGGTTTTATTTTTATGGGACAATTGCACAAATGTTTATGCAAAAGACACACCAGAATGGCTTTCCAATAGGAGCTGAGTGTTCCTTTTTCAAAATGTATATCACCTTTATTTAACCAGGTAGGCCAGTTGAGAACAAGTTCTCATTTAGAACTGCGACCTGGCCAAGATAAAGCAAAGCAGTGCGACTGTCACGCCCTGGCCATAGAGAGGTTTTTATTCTCTAGGCCAGGGTGTGACTAGGGTGGGCATTCTAGTTTCTTTATTTCTATGTTTTCTATTTCTTTGTGTTTGGCCGGGTGTGGTTCTCAATCAGAGGTAGCTGTCTATCGCTGTCTCTGATTGAGAACCATAGTTAGGTATCCCTTTTTTCCACCTGTCTTTGTAGGAAGTTGTCTTTTTTTGTAGGGCACATAGCCTTTAGCTTCACGGTTTGTTTTTGTAGTGTTTATTGTTTTGTTCGGCGTCTTTTTCCCAAATAAAGAGAAAATGTACGCTCAGCACGCTGCACCTTGGTCCTCTTCTTTTAACAGCCGTGACAGCGACAAAAACAACAACACAGATTTACACATGGGATAAACAAATGTACAGTCAATAACACAATAGAAAAATCGTTCCTGAGTGGTATAGTCTGTCCTGACTTAAATTTGCTTAATACATCGGAGACAAGGTTAAATTATCACTCTCCATCACTGATCCCCAAACAAATGTAATGAGCTTGAGCAATTTTGACAAACAATGTATATACAGTGAATCCAGGTGAAAGCTATGATCCTTTATTAATGTCACCTGTTGAATCCACTTCAATCAGTGTAGATGAAGGGGAGAGGACAGGTTAAAGAAGGATTTTAATGAGATTCAGAGGGTGAATGGGCAAGACAAAATATTTGAGTGCCTTTGAATGGGGTATGGTAGTAGGTTTCAGGCGCACCAGTCTGTGTGAAGAACTGCAACACTGCTGGAGTTTTCAAGCTCAACAGTTTCCTGTGTGTATCAAGAATTGTCCACCACCCAAAGGACATCCAGCCAACTTGAAACAACTGTGGTAAGCATCTAATTTGAGCCCTTTTTAGATTTAATTTCAAGGCAGCAAAATGTGAAAAAGTTTGTGTGTGTACTCTTTCCATAGGCATAGACTCATTGATAACTGGTCACTTTAATAACGTTACCATCCTGTTTATTGTTCTGAAATCATTTCTGTAGCTAGGAACAGATAAGATTAGAATTCCTTCAACATTATTCTGTTGAGATTTTATTGTATCTCTGAAAAATTCAGCCAGATCACCCGTGATATTCGACTTCATTCAAATTTGATTCAGTATTTGACATCAATCCATGTCTGAAGATGAAGGGAGATGACGTGGAAACCGGCCACTAGGGGCAACATTGAGCCCTAGTGCACTGACCTGATCCGGATAACTACTGCTGTACATACTGTATTCTGGACATAGCTCATCCTATATAACCACTGCTGTACATACCGTATTCTGGACATAGCTCATCCTATATAACTACTGCTGTACATACTGTATTCTGGACATAGCTCATCCTATATAACCACTGCTGTACATACCGTATTCTGGACATAGCTCATCCTATATAACTACTGCTGTACATACTGTATTCTGGACATAGCTCATCCTATATAACCACTGCTGTACATACTGTATTCTGGACATAGCTCATCCTATATAACCACTGCTATACATACCGTATTCTGGACATAGCTCATCCTATATAACCACTGCTGTACATACCGTATTCTGGACATAGCTCATCCTATATAACCACTGCTGTACATACCGTATTCTGGACATAGCTCATCCTATATAACCACTGCTGTACATACCGTATTCTGGACATAGCTCATCCTATATAACCACTGCTGTACATAACGTATTCTGGACATAGCTCATCCTATATAACTACTGCTGTACATACCGTATTCTGAACATAGCTCATCCTATATAACCACTGCTGTACATACTGAAGGGAGATGACGTGGAAACCGGCCACTAGGGGCAACATTGAGCCCTAGTGCACTGACCTGATCCGTATAACTACTGCTGTACATACCGTATTCTGGACATAGCTCATCCTATATAACCACTGCTGTACATACTGTATTCTGGACATAAATCATACTATATAACCACTGCTGTACATACCGTATTCTGGACATAGCTCATCCTATATAACCACTGCTGTACATACCGTATTCTGGACATAGCTCATCCTATATAACCACTGCTGTACATACTGTATTCTGGACATAGCTCATCCTATATAACTACTGCTGTACATACTGTATTCTGGACATAGCTCATCCTATATAACCACTGCTGTACATAACCTATTCTGGACATAGCTCATCCTATATAACCACTGCTGTACATACCGTATTCTGGACATAGCTCATCCTATATAACCACTGCTGTACATACCGTATTCTGGACATAGCTCATCCTATATAACCACTGCTGTACATACCGTATTCTGGACATAGCTCATCCTATATAACCACTGCTGTACATACCGTATGCTGGACATAGCTCATCCTTTATAACTACATCCCTTTTCTTACTTATATATTGTCCACACTGTCTATACACACCACATATTTACATCCCTCACTCTGATATTGCTCTTTCTGATATTTCTTAATGTCTTGTTTGTTCTTGTTGGGGGGAGAATATGTGTGTATTAGTATTGTGAGCTAGAAACAAAAGTATTTCGCTGTACCTGCTTTAACATCTACCAATCTCTGTATGCGACAAATAAACTTTGATTTTAAAACACTAACTTACAGATGAGGCAATATCTCATGCTTAGTCAAAGTGGGGCCAGACCAGCTGTTATTAAGGGTATGTGTGTGAGAGACAGTCAGAGGCAAAAACCTTCTCTCCCTCTTTTTCTACCTCATCAGTTCATTTCAGGTTCATCTAATGGTTGTTATTCTGTCCCAAGGCATTAGAGTTCCACCAGATGTGGAAGAAGATAGAAGTCAGGTTCCCCAAGTCTCTGGGAGTGTTTAAGTCCTAACTCCTGTCTCAATTAATTTATCTTCATAAGGTTAGCTCTACACTCCTTTCGTGTGTGTGTGTGTGTGTGTGTGTGTGTGTGTGTGTGTGTGTGTGTGTGTGTGTGTGTGTGTGTGTGTGTGTGTGTGTGTGTGTGTGTGTGTGTGTGTGTGTGTGTGTGTGTGTGTGTGTGTGTGTGTGTGTGTGTGTGTGTGTGTACGTATGTGTGTTTTAACATTTTGAATTATTCTCACAATATCGTATACAGTATTTATCATAAACACTATTGAGTCCCCGGGGGAAATAGACCATCTTTGCTTCCATGTGTTTGGGTAATGTCAGAGTGAGGTGAACTTAAAAAAAACACCTCCAGTTATCTCTTCTGTAGACCTCCAAACTGAGTAGTGAATATCCACTTTCCTCTCTTGCTTCAATCTGGAAATCATCACCCTGCATCCCCACTTCCTCCAGCCTGTCCAGGACCCACTGAGTCCAATCTACCCTGATGAGAGGCCTGCCTCCCTCTCCCCCTTCCCCTGTCCCTGGGGCTCAGCTTGGGTCTGGGTCTGTTTGAGGTGGTTTAGTGGTGGAACCTTCTCAGCTGTACCTCCCCCAGCCCTGGCATGAACATCAGGCCCGTTCTGGGGTTTTCTCTGAGGCAGGATGAAGATGGATTTAGGGCCTTTCTGTCCCTGATAAAGGAGGTTGTTAATACAGCCTGTTAATAGCTCTATAGTGGCTGCCACTTAACGCTCGATACATGTACATCAATGAGCGTTGAAGGTTGATCGAATACCCCTGCCCTCTGCCCCGCTTCTTTCTCACCAAGCCGAAGGGAATGAACAGATACGGAGGCCAGGGCCTTGCTCTTTCCACAGATTACTCACTTGAAATGTTCAGTGGGTTTTAAAAGATTGTTTTCGCTGAAATATGAATGAAAACGCTGCAGAAGATTACCGGCACTGTCCTAAAACGTTCTGAGGGCAAAGTCATAACCTCGGTCTTCCTCCATACAAATACAAGTGTACCGCATGAAGTGTTTTTGCCTCCTCCAATAAAAAAGGGGATTTCTCTCTTTCTCTCATCCTGTCTCACTCTCCCCCCTCCCAACAGGACATGATTATTTTCATGTTTTCCATTATGACTTTCTTCTCTGTTCTCTGGTCCTGGCCTTGGGCAAGGCAGCTGCCTGTGTGGTATAGTCTCCAGCAGAATGTGGGGCAGTTAGTTCCAGCTTTATGTTGCTACATTCTAATAGCGTAATCATCAAATGAGCAAAGACCAAATCAAAGAGGATTGAGGATGTCAGGAGGATTCTGTGTGAATGAATAGGACATGTTTTACCATAAGTGTAACGGTAGCCTTCCTCCTCTTCGTCTGAAGAGGAGGTGTAGCAGGGATCGGACCAAGACGCAGCGTAGCTCATGTTCAACATGATTTTAATAAACAAGACAAAACTGTGAACACTTACAAAATAACAAAATAACAAACGTGGCTTACCGATACAGCCCTATCTGGTGCAGAGAAAACACAGAGACAGGAAACAACCACCCACAAAATCCCAACACAAAACAAGCCACCTATATATGATTCCCAATCAGAGACAACACAAAACATCTGCCTCTGATTGAGAACCATATTAGGCCAAACATAGAAACAGACAAACTAGACACACAACATAGAATGCCCACCCAGATCACGTCCTGACCAACACTAAAACAAGCAAAACACACAAGAACTATGGTCAGAATGTGACAGTACCCCCCTCCTGAGGTGCGGACTCAGAACGCACCCCCTAAAACTCAAGGGGAGGGTCTGGGTGGGCATCTGTCTGCGGTGGCGGCTCCGGCGCAGGACGAGGCCACCACTCCACCATTGTCTTTGTCCCCCTCCTTAGCGTCCTTTGAGTGGCGACCCTCGCCCCCAACCTTGGCCTAGGAATCTTCACCAAGGTCCCCACTAGATTGAGGAGACAGCTCAGGACAGAGAGGTAGCTCAGGACAGAGAGGTGGCTCAGGACAGAGGGGTGGCTCAGGACAGAGGGGTGGCTCAGGACAGAGGGGCGGCTCCGGGCTGAAGGGCGGCTCATGACTGGAAGGCGGCTCCGGACAGACGGGCGCCTCTGACGGCTCGGGAAAGACGGGCGCCTCTGACGGCTCGGGACAGACGGGCGCCTCTGACGGCTCGGGACAGACGGGCAGCTCAGACGGCGCTGGGCAGGCAGGCAGTGCAGGCGGCGTTGGACAGACGGCCGACTCTGACCTGCTGAGGCGCACAGTAGGCCTGGTGCGTGGTGCCGGAACTGGTGGTACCGGACTGGAGACACGCACCTCAAGGCTAGTGCAGGGAGCAGGAACAGGGCACACTGGACTCTCGAGGCGCACTATAGGCCTGGTGCGTGATACCGGCACTAGTAGTACCGGGCTGAGGGCACGCACCTCAGGGCGAGTGCGGGGAGAAGGACCAGTGCGTACAGGGCTCTGGATACGCACAGTAGGCTTGGTGCGTGGTACCGGACCTGGAGGTACTGGGCTGGAGACACGCACCACAGGGAGAGTGCGTGGAGGAGGAACAGGGCTCTGGAGACGCACTGGAAGCCTGGTGCGTGGTGTAGGCACTGGTGGTACTGGGCTGGGGCGGGGAGGTGGCGCCGGATAGACCGGACCGTGAAGGCGTACAGGAGCTCTTAAGCACCGAGTCTGCCCAACCTTACCTGGTTTAATGCTCCCCGTAGCCCGACCAGTGCGGGGAGGTGGAATAACCCGCACTGGGCTGTGTTGGCGAACCGGGGACACCATGCGTAAGGCTGGTGCCATGTATGCCGGCCCGAGGAGACGCACTGGAGACCAGACGCGTTGAGCCGGCTTCATGGCACCTGGCTCGATGCCGACTCTTGCACGGCCGATACATGGAGCTGGAATGTACCGCACCGTGCTAAGCACACGTACAGGAGACACCGTGCGCTTTTCCGCATAACACGGTGTCTGCCCGTACTCCCGCTCTCCACGGTAAGCACAGGAAGTGGGCGCAGGTTTCCTACCCGACTTCGCCACACTCCTCTTTAGCCCCCCCACAAGACATTTTTGGGGTTTCTTCTCGGGCTTCCAGCCACGCTTCCGTGCTGCCTCCTCATACCACCGCTCCTGGGCTTTAGCTGCCTCCATCTCTTCACGAGAGCGGCGATATTCTCCAATGTGAGCCCAGTGTCCTTTTCCCTCCAGAATTTCCTCCCGTGTCCAGGAGTCCTGTGTAATGGGCCGCTGCTGCTGCTGCTGCTGCCCGTTGCTACGCTGCTTGGTCCGAGATTGGTGGGTGGTTCTGTAACGGCAGCCTTCCTCCTCTTCGTCTGAAGACGCAGCAGACCAAGACGCAGCGTAGCTCGTGTTCAACATGATTTTAATAGACAAGACAAAACTGTGAACACTTACAAAATAACAAAATAACAAACGTGGCTTACCGATACAGCCCTATCTGGTGCAGAGAAAACACAGAGACAGGAAACAACCACCCACAAAATCCCAACACAAAACAAGCCACCTATATATGATTCCCAATCAGAGACAACACAAAACATCTGCCTCTGATTGAGAACCATATTAGGCCAAACATAGAAACAGACAAACTAGGCACACAACATAGAATGCCCACCCAGCTCACTTCCTGACCAACACTAAAACAAGCAAAACACACAAGAACTATGGTCAGAACGTGACAATAAGACTGAACTGCATAATCAGACTTCACAATGAAACCAGGGTTGTTATTTTGGCTCACAATTATTATTATTTATTTTTTATTTTTTATTTCACCTTTATTTAACCAGGTAGGCTAGTTGAGAGTTCTCATTTACAACTGCGACCTGGCCAAGATAAAGCATAGCAGTGTGAACAGACAACAACACAGAGTTACACATGGAGTAAACAATAAACAAGTCAATAACAGTAGGAAAAAAGAATTGTCTATATACATTGTGTGCAAAAGGCATGAGGAGGTAGGCAATAAATAGGCCATAGGAGCGATTAATTACAATTTAGCAGATTAACACTGGAGTGATAAATCATCAGATGATCATGTGCAAGTAGAGATACTGGTGTGCAAAAGAGCAGACAAGTAAATAAATAAAAACAGTAAGGGGATGAGGTAGGTAGATTGGGTGGGCTGTTTACAGATGGATTATGTACAGCTGCAGCGATCGGTTAGCTGCTCAGATAGCAGATGTTTAAAGTTGGTGAGGGAAATAAAAGTCTCCAACTTCAGCGATTTTTGCAATTCGTTCCAGTCACAGGCAGCAGAGAACTGGAAGGAAAGGCGGCCAAATGAGGTGGTGGCTTTGGGGATGATCAGTGAGATATACCTGCTGGAGTGCGTGCTACGGGTGGATGTTGTTATCGTGACCAGTGAACTGAGATAAGGCGGAGCTTTACCTAGCATAGACTTATAGATGACCTGGAGCCAGTGGGACTGGCGACGAATATGTAGCGAGGGCCAGCCGACTAGAGCATACAGGTCGCAGTGGTGGGTGGTATAAGGTGTTTTAGTAACAAAACGGATGGCACTATGATAAACTGCATCTAGTTTGCTGAGTAGAGTCCAAGTGTGACAGTGTAATCCAGGGCCCAGACCGACAGGTCTCACCTTAGTAAAAACCTGCCTGGAGACAGCGAGACAGTCATCTCCTTGACACGTGTGGCCCACAGGATTTCGAGAAGGAGAGAGGACAACACAGTTCTAGGGTGATATTCCTTGTTAGTGAGTGTGGACAGCAGCTGATGTGTGTTCAAGGCTGCTACCCCACCTCCCTCCCTCCCCACCTCCCTCCCTCACTTCCTCCCTCCCTCCCTCCCTCTCTCCCTCCCAGCTACTGTATCTGAAGACACGTCCATCTGGCCAGGGAGATCGCAGAGTCTAGAGGTGGCACAGTAAATACTCCCATCAGCCAAGAGGGCAGTGATAAACTGTGTCTGTCTCTATGTGTGTGTGTGTGTGTGTGTGTGTGTGTGTGTGTGTGTGTGTGTGTGTGTGTGTGTGTGTGTGTGTGTGTGTGTGTGTGTGTGTGTGTGTGTGTGTGTGTGTGTGTGTGTGTGTGTGTGTGTGTGTGTGTGTGTGTGTGTGTGTGTGTGTGTGTGTGTGTGTGTGTGTGTGTGTGTGTGTGTGTGTGTGTGTGTGGTGTGAAGGAATGGGTCTAGCAGAATCCTGACTAAAGGTGTTGAGAGAGAGAAAGAAAGATAGAAAGACAGAGAAGATGAGAGAGCAGGACTGTACATTTAGTGATAAAAGTTTCATGACTCTAAATGTAGACAGACTTTTAGTGTCAGTCAGGATTACTGCTGTAGCCTAGACATACATCAATAATATAATAGATAGAGAGAGATCCCTGAACGCTGTGCAACCAGAACATGAGAGGAGATTTCAGAGAGACGAAAAGGAGGGTGCGTCCCAAATGGCAACCTATTAGTCCCTATATAGTGCACTTCTCTCTGGTCGAAAGTAATCCACTATATACAATAATATTAATAATAGGGAATAGGGTACCATTTGGGATGCAACCCAAGAGAAGCCTAGGGTAAATAAATAAACTGATAGATAGTGAAGAGTGTTGCATAAAAACACCAAGGCTGCTGCTGCTCACACCTGGATAAAACACCAAGGCTGCAGCTCCTCACACCTGGATAAAACACCAAGGCTGCTGCTGCTCACACCTGGATAAAACACCAAGGCTGCAGCTCCTCACACCTGGATAAAGCACCAAGGCTGCTGCTGCTCACACCTGGATAAAACACCAAGGCGGCTGCTGCTCACACCTGGATAAAACACCAAGGCTGCAGCTCCTCACACCTGGATAAAACACCAAGGCTGCTGCTCCTCACACCTGGATAAAACACCAAGGCTGCTGCTGCTCACACCTGGATAAAACACCAAGGCTGCTGCTGCTCACACCTGGATAAAACACCAAGGCTGCAGCTTCTCACACCTGGATAAAACACCAAGGCTGCTGCTGTTCACAACTGTATAAAACACCAAGGCTGTAGCTTCTCACACCTGGATAAACAACCAAGGCTGCTGCTGCTCACACCTGGATAAAACACCAAGGCTGCTGCTGCTCACACCTGGATAAAACACCAAGGCTGCAGCTCCTCACACCTGGATAAAACACCAAGGCTGCTGCTCCTCACACCTGGATAAAACACCAAGGCTGCTGCTGCTCACACCTGGATAAAACACCAAGGCTGCTGCTGCTCACACCTGGATAAAACACCAAGGCTGCAGCTTCTCACACCTGGATAAAACACCAAGGCTGCTGCTGTTCACAACTGTATAAAACACCAAGGCTGTAGCTTCTCACACCTGGATAAAACACCAAGGCTGCAGCTCCTCACACCTGGATAAAACACCAAGGCTGCTGCTGCTCACACCTGGATAAAACACCAAGGCTGCAGCTTCTCACACCTGGATAAAACACCAAGGCTGCAGCTCCTCACACCTGGATGAAACACCAAGGCTGCTGCTGTTCACACCTGGATAAAACACCAAGGCTGCTGCTCCTCACACCTGGATAAAACACCAAGGCTGCAGCTCCTCATACCTGGATAAAACACCAAGGCTGCTGCTGCTCACACCTGGATAAAACACCAAGGCTGCAGCTTCTCACACCTGGATAAAACACCAAGGCTGCAGTTCCTCACACCTGGATAAAACACCAAGGCTGCAGCTTCTCACACCTGGATAAAACACCAAGGCTGCAGCTCCTCACACCTGGATAAAACACCAAGGCTGCTGCTGCTCACACCTGAATAAAACACCAAGGCTGCTGCTGCTCACACCTGGATAAAACACCAAGGCTGCAGTTCCTCACACCTGGATAAAACACCAAGGCTGCAGCTCCTCACACCTGGATAAAACACCAAGGCTGCAGCTTCTCACACCTGGATAAAACACCAAGGCTGCTAATCCTCACACCTGGATAAAACACCAAGGCTGCAGCTCCTCACACCTGGGTGACAGAAGTCATAGTGTAAGGGAAGCCAAGGGTGAGAGATGTAGCGTTGTAGTGTCAACGTCTGTGTGTTGTGTCAGTGTCTCAGACTGGGAGGAGAGAGACGTGTCTCTGTGTGTTGTGTCAGTGTCTCAGACTGGGAGGAGAGAGACGTGTCTCTGTGTGTTGTGTCAGTGTCTCAGACTGGGAGGAGAGAGACGTGTCTCTGTGTGTTGTGTCAGTGTCTCAGACTGGGAGGAGAGAGACGTGTCTCTGTGTGTTGTGTCAGTGTCTCAGACTGGGAGGAGAGAGACGTGTCTCTGTGTGTGTTGTGTCAGTGTCTCAGACTGGGAGGAGAGAGACGTGTCTCTGTGTGTTGTGTCAGTGTCTCAGACTGGGAGGAGAGAGACGTGTCTCTGTGTGTTGTGTCAGTGTCTCAGACTGGGAGGAGAGAGACGTGTCTCTGTGTGTTGTGTCAGTGTCTCAGACTGGGAGGAGAGAGACGTGTCTCTGTGTGTTGTGTCAGTGTCTCAGACTGGGAGGAGAGAGACGTGTCTCTGTGTGTTGTGTCAGTGTCTCAGACTGGGAGGAGAGAGACGTGTCTCTGTGTGTTGTGTCAGTGTCTCAGACTGGGAGGAGCGAGACGTGTCTCTGTGTGTTGTGTCAGTGTCTCAGACTGGGAGGAGAGAGACGTGTCTCTGTGTGTTGTGTCAGTGTCTCAGACTGGGAGGAGAGAGACGTGTCTCTGTGTGTTGTGTCAGTGTCTCAGACTGGGAGGAGAGAGACGTGTCTCTGTGTGTGTTGTGTCAGTGTCTCAGACTGGGAGGAGAGAGACGTGTCTCTGTGTGTTGTGTCAGTGTCTCAGACTGGGAGGAGAGAGACGTGTCTCTGTGTGTTGTGTCAGTGTCTCAGACTGGGAGGAGAGAGAATTGTCTCTGTGTGTTGTGTCAGTGTCTCAGACTGGGAGGAGAGAGACGTGTCTCTGTGTGTTGTGTCAGTGTCTCAGACTGGGAGGAGAGAGACGTGTCTCTGTGTGTTGTGTCAGTGTCTCAGACTGGGAGGAGAGAGACGTGTCTCTGTGTGTTGTGTCAGTGTCTCAGACTGGGAGGAGAGAGACGTGTCTCTGTGTGTTGTGTCAGTGTCTCAGACTGGGAGGAGAGAGAATTGTCTCTGTGTGTTGTGTCAGTGTCTCAGACTGGGAGGAGAGAGACGTGTCTCTGTGTGTTGTGTCAGTGTCTCAGACTGGGAGGAGAGAGACGTGTCTCTGTGTGTTGTGTCAGTGTCTCAGACTGGGAGGAGAGAGACGTGTCTCTGTGTGTTGTGTCAGTGTCTCAGACTGGGAGGAGAGAGACGTGTCTCTGTGTGTTGTGTCAGTGTCTCAGACTGGGAGGAGAGAGACGTGTCTCTGTGTGTTGTGTCAGTGTCTCAGACTGGGAGGAGAGAGACGTGTCTCTGTGTGTTGTGTCAGTGTCTCAGACTGGGAGGAGAGAGACGTGTCTCTGTGTGTTGTGTCAGTGTCTCAGACTGGGAGGAGAGAGACGTGTCTCTGTGTGTTGTGTCAGTGTCTCAGACTGGGAGGAGAGAGACGTGTCTCTGTGTGTTGTGTCAGTGTCTCAGACTGGGAGGAGAGAGACGTGTCTCTGTGTGTTGTGTCAGTGTCTCAGACTGGGAGGAGAGAGACGTGTCTCTGTGTGTTGTGTCAGTGTCTCAGACTGGGAGGAGAGAGACGTGTCTCTGTGTGTTGTGTCAGTGTCTCAGACTGGGAGGAGCGAGACGTGTCTCTGTGTGTTGTGTCAGTGTCTCAGACTGGGAGGAGAGAGACGTGTCTCTGTGTGTTGTGTCAGTGTCTCAGACTGGGAGGAGAGAGACGTGTCTCTGTGTGTTGTGTCAGTGTCTCAGACTGGGAGGAGAGAGACGTGTCTCTGTGTGTTGTGTCAGTGTCTCAGACTGGGAGGAGAGAGACGTGTCTCTGTGTGTTGTGTCAGTGTCTCAGACTGGGAGGAGAGAGACGTGTCTCTGTGTGTTGTGTCAGTGTCTCAGACTGGGAGGAGAGAGACGTGTCTCTGTGTGTTGTGTCAGTGTCTCAGACTGGGAGGAGAGAGACGTGTCTCTGTGTGTTGTGTCAGTGTCTCAGACTGGGAGGAGAGAGACGTGTCTCTGTGTGTTGTGTCAGTGTCTCAGACTGGGAGGAGAGAGACGTGTCTCTGTGTGTTGTGTCAGTGTCTCAGACTGGGAGGAGAGAGACGTGTCTCTGTGTGTTGTGTCAGTGTCTCAGACTGGGAGGAGAGAGACGTGTCTCTGTGTGTTGTGTCTGTGTCTCAGACTGGGAGGAGCGAGACGTGTCTCTGTGTGTTGTGTCAGTGTCTCAGACTGGGAGGAGAGAGACGTGTCTCTGTGTGTTGTGTCAGTGTCTCAGACTGGGAGGAGAGAGACGTGTCTCTGTGTGTTGTGTCAGTGTCTCAGACTGGGAGGAGAGAGACGTGTCTCTGTGGAAACCTGGCACCTTTTCTTCCTTTCCCATGCATGAGGATCCATGTGGAAGGAGCAAGAACGAATTGAATGTTCTCTGGAGTGGCAGGGGCATGTAGAGGTAGGGAAGAATGCCTTTGAAAGAGACGAAGGGTGGAGAAGAGGAGAGCAGACTACACTGGGGCTGAATTTTCTGCTAGCAGATTAACTACTTACCAACAACAGCTGCATATTCCAGTAAAACGACATCACGTTTTGAAGTCCACTTTCCTTGCTTTGTCTAACAGCACTATCATGAATCTAGCGAATACATTTTGTGGGTCAGAGTGCAGTATTCATTTAGTTTCATAGCAGAAACGTTTGTTAGCACGTTTCTCACACTGGTTTTAGTCACGGAGGGAGCAGGCCTGCCCCGGCAAGTTCAGAGGGGTTGCCTAGAGACACGTTTCTCTGAGGGAGTCAACGTCTGCATAGATGTGTGAATCTGTTCGGATCGAACAGCTAGCGCAACAGCTAAAATGGCTTTTGGTAAAAATATGATTTCTCTAATATGGAAAACTAACAAAATAACTACATTATGACATTAGAGGTCAGCTGTTCCCGTTTTGTGTGTGTGTGTCTGTGTGTATGTGTGTGAATGGGTGTTTTAATACTGCAGCAACAGGAAATGTGAAACACATCAAATCAAATCAAATGTTAATGTCACATGCGACGAATACACCAGGTGTAGACCTTAAGGTAAAAGGCTTACTTACAAGCCCATAATTCTTATTTTTCTTAACTGCATTGTTGGTTAATTAAGAAAATATTTACAAAAAAAATGTAAAAATAAAAGAGCAACAATAAAATAACGAGACTATATACAGGGGGTACCGGTCCCGAGTCAATGTGAGGGGTACAGGAATGTGCGGGATACATTACATGGACTATAATTAGTGAATATTTTAGGGGGAAAAAATTATGTCAGGGAAAATCAAGTATGAAAATTCAAAGTGGAAATTATCAACTTAAACCTCAAATGCACCAGTTTTACATTTCCTGATCAAATTAAAATCCTACATCTGTATAATGAACAGTTGAAGTTGGAAGTTTACATACACCTTAGCCAAATACATTTAAACTCAGTTTTTCACAATCCCTGATATTTAATCCTAGTAAAAATCCCTGTCTTAGGTCAGTTAGGATCACCACATTATTTTCAGAATGTGAAATGTCAGAATAATAGTAGAGAGAATGATTTATTTCAGCTTTTATTTCTTTCATCACATTCCCAGTGGGTCAGAGGTTTACATAGTATCAATTAGTATTTGGTAGCATTGCCTTCAAATTGTTTAACTTGGGTCAAACGTTTCGGGTAGCCATCCACAAGCTTCCCACAATAAGTTGGGTGAATTTTGGCCCATTCCTCCTGACAGAGCTGGTGTAACTGAGTCAGGTTTGTAGGCCTCCTTGCTCGCACACGCTTTTTCAGTTCTGCCCACAAATTTTCTATAGGCTTGAGGTCAGGGCTTTGTGATGGCCACTCCAATACCTTGACTTTGTTTTCCTTAAGCCGTTTTGACACAACTTTGGAAGAATGCTTTGTGTCATTGTCCATTTGGAAGACCCATTTGCGACCAAGCTTTAACTTCCTGACTGATGTCATGAGATGTTGCTTCAATATATCCACATAATTGTCCTTCCACGTGATGCCATCTATTTTGTGAAGTGCACCAGTCGCTCCTGCAGCAAAGCACCCCCACAACATGATGCTGCCACCCCCGTGCTTCATGGTTGGGATGGTGTTCAACGGCTTGCAAGCCTCCCCCTTTTTCCTCCAAACATAATGATGGTCATTTTGGGCAAACAGTTCTATTTTTGTTTCATCAGACCAGAGGACATTTCTCCAGAAAGTACGATATTTGTCCCCATGTGCAGTTCCAAACCGTAGTCTGGCTTTATTATGGCGGTTTTGGAGCAGTGGCTTCTTCCTTGCTGGATGGCCTTTCAGGTTATGTTGATATAGGACTCGTTTTACTGTGGATATAAATACTTTTGTACTTGTTTCCTCCAGCATCTTCACAAGGTCATTTGCTGTTAAACTGGAATTGATTTTCACTAATCGCACCAAAGTGCGTTCATCTCTAGGAGACAGAGCGCGTCTCCTTCCTGAGCGGTATGGCGGCTGCGTGGTCCCATGGTGTTTATACTTGCGTACTATTGTTTGTACAGATGAATGTGGTACCTTCAGGCATTAGGAAATTAATCCCAAGGATGAACCAGACTTGTGGAGGGCTTTTCTTTCTGAGGTCTTGGCTGATTTCTTTAGATTTTCCCATGATTTCAGGCAAATAGGCACTGAGTTTGAAGGTAGGCTGTGAAATACATCCATGTGTACACCTCCAATTGACTCAAATGATGTCAATTAACCTATCAGAAGCTTCTAAAGCCATGCCATCATTTTCTGGGATTTTCTAAGATGTTTAACGGCACAGTCAATTTAGTGTTGTAAACTTCTGACCCAATGGAATTGTGATACAGTGAATTATAAGTTAAATAAGTAGATGTCTTAACAGACATGCCAAAACTATAGTTTATTCACAAGAAACTTGTGGAGTGGTTGAAAAATTTGTTTTAATGACTCCAACCTAAGTGTATGTAAACTTCCGACTTCAACTGTATACCTGTATTATTGATCCATACATCTGAATAATATGTACCTGTATTGTTGATGCATACAGCTGTATAATCTATACATGTATTGTTGATGCATACCTCTGTATAATCTATACATGTATTGTTGATGCATACAGCTGTATAATCTATACATGTATTGTTGATGCATACATCTGTATAATGTATACATGTATTGTTGATGCATACCTCTGTATAATCTATACATGTATTGTTGATGCATACCTCTGTATAATCTATACATGTATTGTTGATGCATACCTCTGTATAATCTATACATGTATTGTTGATGCATACCTCTGTATAATCTATACATGTATTGTTGATGCATACCTCTGTATAATCTATACATGTTTTGTTGATGAATACCTCTGTATAATCTATACATGTATTGTTGATGCATACAGCTGTATAATGTATACATGTATTGTTGATGAATACCTCTGTATAATCTATACATGTATTGTTGATGCATACAGCTGTATAATCTATACATGTATTGTTGTTGCATACAGCTGTATAATCTATACATGTATTGTTGATGCATACAGCTGTATAATCTATACATGTATTGTTGTTGCATACAGCTGTATAATCTATACATGTATTGTTGATGCATACAGCTGTATAATCTATACATGTATTGTTGATGCATACCTCTGTATAATCTATACATGTTTTGTTGATGAATACCTCTGTATAATCTATACATGTATTGTTGATGCATACAGCTGTATAATCTATACATGTATTGTTGATGCATACAGCTGTATAATCTATACATGTATTGTTGATGCATTCCTCTGTATAATCTATACATGTATTGTTGATGCATACAGCTGTATAATCTATACATGTATTGTTGATGCATACCTCTGTATAATGTATACATGTATTGTTGATGCATACATCTGTATAATCTATACATGTTTTGTTGATGCATACAGCTGTATAATGTATACATGTATTGTTGATGCATACCTCTGTATAATGTATACATGTATTGTTGATGAATACCTCTGTATAATCTATACATGTATTGTTGATGCGTACAGCTGTATAATGTATACATGTATTATTGATGCATACCTCTGTATAATCTATACATGTATTGTTGATGCATACAGCTGTATAATCTATACATGTATTGTTGATGCATACCTCTGTACAGTCTACACATATATTGTTGATGCATACCTCTGTATAGTCTACACATATATTGTTCATACATACATCTGTATAGTCTACACATATATTGTTGATGCATACCTCTGTATAATCTATACATGTATTGTTGATGCATACCTCTGTATAATCTATACATGTTTTGTTGATGAATACCTCTGTATAATCTATACATGTATTGTTGATGCATACAGCTGTATAATCTATACATGTATTGTTGATGCATACAGCTGTATAATCTATACATGTATTGTTGATGCATTCCTCTGTATAATCTATACATGTATTGTTGATGCATACAGCTGTATAATCTATACATGTATTGTTGATGCATACCTCTGTATAATGTATACATGTATTGTTGATGCATACATCTGTATAATCTATACATGTTTTGTTGATGCATACAGCTGTATAATGTATACATGTATTGTTGATGCATACCTCTGTATAATGTATACATGTATTGTTGATGAATACCTCTGTATAATCTATACATGTATTGTTGATGCGTACAGCTGTATAATGTATACATGTATTATTGATGCATACCTCTGTATAATCTATACATGTATTGTTGATGCATACAGCTGTATAATCTATACATGTATTGTTGATGCATACCTCTGTACAGTCTACACATATATTGTTGATGCATACCTCTGTATAGTCTACACATATATTGTTCATACATACATCTGTATATGGCATGATCGTTTGTAGAATAAACGGACCAAGGCGCAGCGTGCTCTGAGTTCCACATCTTTTATATGGTGAAACTTAAAAAAAAGAAGAAAAAGAAACCAACAACGACCGTGCAGTACTGAGGTGCCACATGCACTGACTTAAAATAAGATCCCATAAAAAAACTGTGGGGAAATGGCTGCCTATATATGATGCCCAATCAGAGACACTGATAAACAGCTGCTTCTGATTGGGAACCATACCAGGCCAACATAATCATAAAACAACCTAGATAACCCACCCTAGTCACACCCTGACCTAACCAACATAGAGGATCTCTATGGTCAGGGCGTGACAGTATAATCTATACATGTATTGTTGATGCATACGTCTGTATAATGTATACATGTGTTGTTTATGCATACATCTGTATAATGTATACATGTATTGTTTATGCATACATCTGTATAATGTATACCTGCATTGTTGATGCATTCATCCTCCCAATATAACTAATAAAGCAATGTGTATGTACTTTGTCCTCATGTTATTCCTCACAAGGTCTCTTACTGCATTTGTTTACTGCTCAATACTCCTAGCCTTGTCTCCTGATGTTCAACAGGTGCAGGCTTGGTGTGTGTATGTGTGTATGTGTTTCCATGTGTCTGAATGTGGCATCTGGCATGTGTGCATCTGTGTGTGCATCTGCACTGATTTCATCCCTGTGCTCTTCGACAGACACAGATCCAATCAATGACCTGTGGGACATGGGACCTCTCTCTCCAACTCCTGCCACTCTGGTCTCCACGTGTGCCCCAAGCAGGCCTCTCCGAGCGCCCACAGACACTCAACAGCTTGGAAGACAAATGTCTAATCAATATACAATTTAATTTGCATATTAAAAAAGCCAAGAAGAAAGACAAGAAATCTGTCCCCTCTGCCTGGGAGAACAGTCCTCCTTGTTTGGGCTTCTGACATAGAAGACTCCAATTCATGCTTTTCAATACTGCAAAGTGCAATGTGGAATATTCTTACATCTCCATCCCTTAACTTCTCTGCGCTATGGATCCATTTAGCGGGATCATTTTCCTAAACAACCGTTGAATTGCAGGGCGCAAAATATTACAAAAAATATTTATAATCATGCAATCACAAGTGAAATGTACCAAAACACAGCTTAGCTTGTTGTTAATCCACCTATCGTGTCAGATTTTGAAATAATGGTTTGCAGCGAAAGCAATCCAAGCTTTTGTGAGTGTATCAATCAATGCTACAACAGCTAGCCCCAAATTAGCACGGTCACGAAAGTCAGAAAAGCAATAAAATGAATCGCTTACCTTTGATAATCTTCAGATGTTTGCAGTCACGAGACTCCCGGTTACACAACAAATGTTTTTTTGTTCGATAAATATTACTTTTATAACAAAAAAACGCCATTTGGGTTGCGCGTTATGTTCAGAAAACCAAAGCCTCGTTCTGTTCGACGAAAATTCCAAAAAGTATCCGTAATGTTCGTAGAAACATGTCAGATGTTTTTTTATAATCAATCCTCAGGTTGTTTTTAACAAGCATAATCGATAATTTTTCAACCGGACCGTAACCTATTCAATAAAAGAGAGGAAGAAAATGGAGAGGTACCCCTCTCGCGCGCAGGAACTAATCAGAGGACACCTGACTAGTTTTGAAAAATCTTGCTCATTTTTCAAAATAAAAGCCTGAAACTATGTCTAAAGCCTGGTCACAGTCTGAGGAAGCCATTGGAAAAGGAATCTGGTTGATACCCCTTTAAATGGAAGAAAGACGGGCCAGGAAACACAGATAAAAAATTTAAAATCACTTCTGGGTTATATTTCCTCAGGTTTTCCTCAGGCATGTCAATACCCTGCTGCTGACCACAGCTGAGGACAGGCCTGGGTATCAATACCCTGCTGCTGACCACAGCTGAGGACAGGCCTGGGTATCAATACCCTGCTGCTGACCACAGCTGAGGACAGGCCTGGGTATCAATACCCTGCTGCTGACCACAGCTGAGGACAGGCCTGGGTATCAATATCCTGCTGCTGACCACAGCTGAGGACAGGCCTGGGTATCAATATCCTGCTGCTGACCACAGCTGAGGACAGGCCTGGGTATCAATACCCTGCTGCTGACCACAGCTGAGGACAGGCCTGGGTATCAATACCCTGCTGCTGACCACAACTGAGGACAGGCCTGGGTATCAATATCCTGCTGCTGACCACAGATCTCAGAAAAAAAAAAAGGAAATTGAACCTCAATCTCAAGGAACATTCACATGCCACTGGACACGGATGGATCTCTTTATGACTAGATGGGTTTTTGTATCTGCGAAATATACACTGAGTATACCAAACTTTAGGAACACCTTCCTTGTATTGAGTTGCATCACCCCTTTTGCCCTCAGAACAGCTTGAATTTGTTGGGGCATGGACTCTACAAGGTGTCGAAAGCGTTCCACAGTAATGCTGGCCCATGTTGACTCCAATACTTCCCACAGTTGTGTCAAGTTGGCTGGGTGTCCTTTGTGTGGTGGACCATTCTTGATTCACACAGGAAACCGTTGAGAAGGAAAAACCCAGCAGCGTTGCAGTTCTTGATTTACTCAAACCGGTGTGCCTGGCACCTACTACCATACCCCGTTCACAGGCACTTAAATATTTTGTCTTGCCCATTCACCCTCTGAATGGTACACATATACAATCCATGTCTTAATTGTCTCAAGGCTGAAAAATCTTTCTTTATCCGGTATCCTCCCCTTCATCTACACTTATTAAATGGATTTAACAAGTGACATCAATGTCATTAGCTTTCACCTGGATTAATCTGGTCAGTCTATGTCATTGTGTTTATAATTCTTGGTACACTCAGTGTATATAGTGTTGGCCACATCAGCAGGTGATCATATTGTTTTGTACAGTCAGTGTACATAAGGGTGGTATCATCAGCAGGTGATCATATTGTTTTGTACAGTCAGTGTACATAAGGGTGGTATCATCAGTGATATTATTTGATTTGAAGATAAAACAAAGTCAAATAAAAGTCTATCATTAATGTGATGTTATCATCTCATTTGGTGTTCTGTATTCTATGCTGGGATGTGTGATCTGTGGTCCAGTCCCTAGGACAGCAGGGCGTGTGGCGTTGCTGGAGGCTTTTCCAATAGAAGGTCAAGAGAGAGCACATAGCCCCACGCTCCCTATGCCACCAGGGCAATCTGTCATGTCAGACTCTGATCCTTCCTGATCCCTGATGGGTATGGATGCAGTCGCCGGTGAATCACCATCAACCTTAGAACAACAAGCAAGCAATATGTCGGTACAGCCCCACTCCTCTACTTCCCACTCCTCAACAAAACAATATGTTGGTACAGCCCCACTCCTCTACTTCCCACTCCTCAACAAAGCAATATGTCGGTACAGCCCCACTCCTCTACTTCCCACTCCTCAACAAAGCAATATGTCGGTACAGCCCCACTCCTCTACTTCCCACTCCTCAACAAAACAATATGTCGGTACAGCCCCACTCCTCTACTTCCCACTCCTCAACAAAACAATATGTCGGTACAGCCCCACTCCTCTACTTCCCACTCCTCAACAAAACAATATGTTGGTACAGCCCCACTCCTCTACTTCCCACTCCTCAACAAAACAATATGTCGGTACAGCCCCACTCCTCTACTTCCCACTCCTCAACAAAGCAATATGTCGGTACAGCCCCCACTCCTCTACTTCCCACTCCTCAACAAAACAATATGTCGGTACAGCCCCCACTCCTCTACTTCCCACTCCTCAACAAAACAATATGTCGGTACAGCCCCACTCCTCTACTTCCCACTCCTCAACAAAACAATATGTTGGTACAGCCCCACTCCTCTACTTCCCACTCCTCAACAAAACAATATGTCGGTACAGCCCCACTCCTCTACTTCCCACTCCTCAACAAAACAATATGTTGGTACAGCCCCACTCCTCTACTTCCCACTCCTCAACAAAACAATATGTCGGTACAGCCCCCACTCCTCTACTTCCCACTCCTCAACAAAACAATATGTCGGTACAGCCCCCACTCCTCTACTTCCCACTCCTCAACAAAACAATATGTCGGTACAGCCCCACTCCTCTACTTCCCACTCCTCAACAAAACAATATGTCGGTACAGCCCCCACTCCTCTACTTCCCACTCCTCAACAAAACAATATGTCGGTACAGCCCCACTCCTCTACTTCCCACTCCTCAACAAAACAATATGTCGGTACAGCCCCACTCCTCTACTTCCCACTCCTCAACAAAACAATATGTCGGTACAGCCCCACTCCTCTACTTCCCACTCCTCAACAAAGCAATATGTCAGTACAGCCCCACTCCTCTACTTCCCACTCCTCAACAAAACAATATGTCGGTACAGCCCCACTCCTCTACTTCCCACTCCTCAACAAAGCAATATGTTGGTACAGCCCCACTCCTCTACTTCCCACTCCTCAACAAAACAATATGTCGGTACAGCCCCACTCCTCTACTTCCCACTCCTCAACAAAACAATATGTCGGTACAGCCCCACTCCTCTACTTCCCACTCCTCAACAAAACAATATGTTGGTACAGCCCCACTCCTCTACTTCCCACTCCTCAACAAAACAATATGTCGGTACAGCCCCACTCCTCTACTTCCCACTCCTCAACAAAGCAATATGTTGGTACAGCCCCCACTCCTCTACTTCCCACTCCTCAACAAAACAATATGTCGGTACAGCCCCACTCCTCTACTTCCCACTCCTCAACAAAACAATATGTCGGTACAGCCCCACTCCTCTACTTCCCACTCCTCAACAAAACAATATGTCGGTACAGCCCCACTCCTCTACTTCCCACTCCTCAACAAAGCAATATGTCGGTACAGCCCCACTCCTCTACTTCCCACTCCTCAACAAAACAATATGTCGGTACAGCCCCACTCCTCTACTTCCCACTCCTCAACAAAACAATATGTCGGTACAGCCCCACTCCTCTACTTCCCACTCCTCAACAAAGACAATATGTTGGTACAGCCCCACTCCTCTACTTCCCACTCCTCAACAAAACAATATGTCGGTACAGCCCCACTCCTCTACTTCCCACTCCTCAACAAAACACAATATGTTCGGTACAGCCCCACTCCTCTACTTCCCACTCCTCAACAAAACAATATGTCGGTACAGCCCCACTCCTCTACTTCCCACTCCTCAACAAAACAATATGTCGGTACAGCCCCACTCCTCTACTTCCCACTCCTCAACAAAACAATATGTCGGTACAGCCCCCACTCCTCTACTTCCCACTCCTCAACAAAACAATATGTCGGTACAGCCCCACTCCTCTACTTCCCACTCCTCAACAAAACAATATGTCGGTACAGCCCCACTCCTCTACTTCCCACTCCTCAACAAAACAATATGTCGGTACAGCCCCACTCCTCTACTTCCCACTCCTCAACAAAACAATATGTCGGTACAGCCCCACTCCTCTACTTCCCACTCCTCAACAAAACAATATGTCGGTACAGCCCCACTCCTCTACTTCCCACTCCTCAACAAAACAATATGTCGGTACAGCCCCACTCCTCTACTTCCCACTCCTCAACAAAGCAATATGTCGGTACAGCCCCACTCCTCTACTTCCCACTCCTCAACAAAACAATATGTCGGTACAGCCCCCACTCCTCTACTTCCCACTCCTCAACAAAGCAATATGTCGGTACAGCCCCACTCCTCTACTTCCCACTCCTCAACAAAGCAATATGTCGGTACAGCCCCACTCCTCTACTTCCCACTCCTCAACAAAACAATATGTCGGTACAGCCCCACTCCTCTACTTCCCACTCCTCAACAAAACAATATGTCGGTACAGCCCCACTCCTCTACTTCCCACTCCTCAACAAAGCAATATGTCGGTACAGCCCCACTCCTCTACTTCCCACTCCTCAACAAAACAATATGTCGGTACAGCCCCACTCCTCTACTTCCCACTCCTCAACAAAACAATATGTCGGTACAGCCCCACTCCTCTACTTCCCACTCCTCAACAAAGCAATATGTCGGTACAGCCCCACTCCTCTACTTCCCACTCCTCAACAAAGCAATATGTCGGTACAGCCCCACTCCTCTACTTCCCACTCCTCAACAAAGCAATATGTCGGTACAGCCCCACTCCTCTACTTCCCACTCCTCAACAAAGCAATATGTCGGTACAGCCCCCACTCCTCTACTTCCCACTCCTCAACAAAGCAATATGTCGGTACAGCCCCACTCCTCTACTTCCCACTCCTCAACAAAGCAATATGTTGGTACAGCCCCACTCCTCTACTTCCCACTCCTCAACAAAACAATATGTCGGTACAGCCCCACTCCTCTACTTCCCACTCCTCAACAAAACAATATGTTGGTACAGCCCCACTCCTCTACTTCCCACTCCTCAACAAAACAATATGTCGGTACAGCCCCACTCCTCTACTTCCCACTCCTCAACAAAACAATATGTCGGTACAGCCCCACTCCTCTACTTCCCACTCCTCAACAAAACAATATGTCGGTACAGCCCCACTCCTCTACTTCCCACTCCTCAACAAAACAATATGTCGGTACAGCCCCACTCCTCTACTTCCCACTCCTCAACAAAACAATATGTCGGTACAGCCCCACTCCTCTACTTCCCACTCCTCAACAAGGAGGGGGGAGAACAACATATGGTTTTTACCTTGTCAGCTCGGGGATTCAATCCAGCAACCATTCGGTTACTGTCCCAACACTCTAACCACTAGGGTACCTGCCGCCCTGAAATGTATCTGTAAGGTCCCTCAGTGGAGCAGTGAATTTCAAACACAGATTCAACCACAAAGACCAGTGAGGTTTTCCATTGCCTCATGAAGAAAGGCACCAATTGGTAGATGTGTTAACATTTTAAAAGCAGTTGCTGAATACCCTGTGAGCATGGTGAAGTTATTAAGCTTGGATGATGCATCAATACACCCAGTTACTACAAAGAATCAGGCATCCTTCCTAACTCAGTTGCTGGAGAGGAAGGACATCGCTCAGGGATTTCACCATATTCAAAGTATGGAAGAAGTGTGAATACTTATATAAATTAAATATTTCAGTATTTCCTTTTCAAACACATAAGAAAAAAAAAGATTTAATACATTTTGCATTCAGACTGTAACAAAAGAAGATATGCAGTAAAGGGGTATGACTACTTTCTGGAGGCATTGTTCAAACCATATACATACTCAGTTACACAAACTACATTGACATTTCAACACAAAACCCACACACATTCACGACATAAACATGCACACACGCATACCATCACAACACACACACACACACACACACACACACACACACACACACACACACACACACACACACACACACACACACACACACACACACACACACACACACACACACACACACACACACACACACACACACACACACACACACACACACACACACACACACACACACACACACAGTACTTACTCCAAACTGCTACTCCCTGTATATAGCTCCACACTGATCTGGTACTGGAACTCACTGTATATTGCTCCACAATGATCTGGTACTGGTAATTCCTGTATATAGCTCCACATTGATCTTGTACTGGTACTCTCTCTATATAGATCCACATTAATCTGGTTCTGGTCCTCCCTGTATATAGCTCCACATTGATCTGGTACTGGTAATTCCTGTATATAGATCCACATTGATCTTGTACTGGTACTCTCTTTATATAGATCTATTTTGATCTTGTACTGGTACTCTCTTTATATAGATCCACATTGATCTTGTACTGGTAGTCTCTTTATATAGATCCACATTGATCTTGTACTGGTACTCTCTTTATATAGATCCACATTGATCTGGTTCTGGTCCTCCCTGTATATTGCTCCACATTGATCTACAGTAGCACTGGTACTCCCTGCATATGGCTCCACATTGATCTGATACTGGTACTCCCTGTATATTGCTCCAGAATTGATCTGGTACTGGTACTGCCTGTATATAGCTCTTCATTGATCTGGTACTGGTACTCTCTGTATAAAGCTCCACATTGATCTGGTCATGGTAATCCCTGTATATAGATCCACATTGATCTGGTACTGATACTCCCTGTATATAGATCCACATTGATCTGGTACTGGTACTCTCTGTATATAGCTCCACATTGATCTGGTCATAGTAATCCCTGTATATAGCTCCACATTGATCTGGTCATGGTAATCCCTGTATATAGATCCACATTGATCTGGTACTGGTACTCTTTGTATATAGCTACACATTGACATTGTACTGGAACTCACTGTATATAGCCCCACATTGATCTGGTACTGGTACTCCCTGTATATAGATCCACATTGATCTGGTACTGGTACTCCCTGTAAATAGCTCCACATTGATCTGGTCATGGTACTCCATGTATATAGCTCCACATTGATCTGGTCATGGTACTCTCTGTATATAGCTCCACATTGATCTGGTACTGGTAATCCCTGTATATAGATCCACATTGATCTGGTACTGGTACTCCCTGTAAATAGCTCCACATTGATCTGGTCATGGTACTCCATGTATATAGCTCCACATTGATCTGGTCATGGTACTCTCTGTATATAGCTCCACATTGATCTGGTCATGGTAATCCCTGTATATAGATCCACATTGATCTGGTACTGGTACTCTCTGTATATAGCTCCACATTGATCTGGTCATGGTAATCCCTGTATATAGATCCACATTGATCTGCTACTGGTACTCCCTGTATATAGCTCCACATTGATCTGGTCATGGTAATCCCTGTATATAGATCCACATTGATCTGCTACTGGTACTCCCTGTATATAGCTCCACATTGATCTGGTCATAGTAATCCCTGTATATAGCTCCACATTGATCTGGTACTGGTACTCCCTGTATATAGATCCACATTGATCTGGTACTGGTACTCCCTGTATATAGCTCCACATTGATCTGGTCATGGTACTCTCTGTATATAGCTCCGCATTGATCTGTTCATGGTACTCCCTGTATATAGCTCCACATTGATCTGGTCATAGTAATCCCTGTATATAGCTCCACATTGATCTGGTACCATTCTTCCCTGTATATAGCAACACAATGATCTGGTCATGGTAATCCCTGTATATAGATCCACATTGATCTGCTACTGGTACTCCCTGTATATAGCTCCACATTGATCTGGTCATGGTAATCCCTGTATATAGATCCACATTGATCTGCTACTGGTACTCCCTGTATATAGCTCCACATTGATCTGGTCATAGTAATCCCTGTATATAGCTCCACATTGATCTGGTACTGGTACTCCCTGTATATAGATCCACATTGATCTGGTACTGGTACTCCCTGTATATAGCTCCACATTGATCTGGTCATGGTACTCTCTGTATATAGCTCCGCATTGATCTGTTCATGGTACTCCCTGTATATAGCTCCACATTGATCTGGTCATAGTAATCCCTGTATATAGCTCCACATTGATCTGGTACCATTCTTCCCTGTATATAGCAACACAATGATCTGGATCTGGTAATCCCTGTATATAGATCCACATTGATCTGGTACTGGTACTCCCTGTAAATAGCTCCACATTGATCTGTTCATGGTACTCCATGTATATAGCTCCACATTGATCTGGTCATGGTACTCTCTGTATATAGATCCACATTGATCTGGTACTGGTACTCTCTGTATATAGCTCCACATTGATCTGGTACTGGTACTCTCTGTATATAGATCCACATTGATCTGGTACTGGTACTCTCTGTATATAGCTCCACATTGATCTGGTCATGGTAATCCCTGTATATAGATCCACATTGATCTGGTACTGGTACTCCCTGTATATAGATCCACATTGATCTGGTACTGGTACTCTCTGTATATAGCTCCACATTGATCTGGTCATGGTAATCCCTGTATATAGATCCACATTGATCTGCTACTGGTTCTCTCTGTATATAGCTTCATTCTTGTGTATTTTATTTAATTCCTTGTATTACTCCTCTGCTTTGTTGGGAAAGGCTCGTAAGCAAGCATTTCACAGTAAAGTCTACAGTAGTTGTATTTGACCAATGTGACAAATATCATTTGATTTGATAAATGGCTTTTAAAATTCACTATTGGTGCACACTTTCTACAAAAAGATTAAAGGGACGCAAAATGCATTCATTTTGTGGAACGACCAAAGTATTGCCACCTCTATCCACCTCTTCCGCCTCCTTTACCCAGTTTCCTCAATGTGTCTCTAGACAGATGTCTCCTCTCTCCTCTGTCGAGAGAAAGTATGAGGAAAGGAGCAGTTAGCAGTGTTTCTTTTCTGAGCCGTCCCCTGAAAGTTTTGGAACACTGAGCGTTTGACAGGGTGCTGGAGAGAGAGAGAGAGAAAGAAAGAAAGCAATAAAGAAAGAGGGGAGATATGTGAGGAGAGAGGTACTTACAGCAGCAGGAACACTGCAGGATTCCCACGGTACCTCTCTGGTACCTCCATCACTTCACAGCTCTGTCGGGCTCAATTCAATTCAAAGGGGTTTATTGGCATAGGAAACATATGTTTACATTGCCAAAGCAAGTGAAATAAACAATAAACAAAAGTTAAATAAACAATAAACAAAAGTGAGCAGAAACAAAAAACAACAAAAAATCTCTCATCACCCTCTCTCCTGCTCTCTCTATCTGCCTGCCCACTCCATGTCGCCCCGATGACAGGAGCAGAAAGAGGTACTATTATTCCTTAAACACACTGTGAGCAGCCTTTAATGGCTTGGGGAATAGAGGTATACAGGGAAATGTGATGACAGTTCTCTGCAGCACAGGAGACCACATAGGACAGGAGGACTTCTCTGTGGTTTCCTGATCCAACTGCAGATAGTGGGGAGGAGAGGATGGAAGGAGAGAGGAGAGACGGGGAGAGATGAGAGGAAAGGAGAGAGGGGAGGAGAGGATGGAAGGAGAGAGGAGAGACGGGGAGAGATGAGAGGAAAGGAGAGAGGGGAGGAGAGGATGGAAGGAGAGAGGAGAGACGAGGAGAGATGAGAGGAAAGGAGAGAGGGGAGGAGAGGATGGAAGGAGAGAGGAGAGACGGGGAGAGATGTGAGGAAAGGAGAGAGGGGAGGAGAGGATGGAAGGAGAAAGGAGAGAGGGGAGGAGCTAAAAGCAAAGATGTTTAACCAAAATCCCCCAAAAACATTGCCCCCAAACAAAGTTAAAAGTTTTTCTAATACTTTTAGGTCACACTACTGTTTATAAACTCTATTCTTCTGAGATCATCATTACCTGCCCTTCGAACCATCTATCCATTCCACTGTAAGGCCCCGGTAGAGCTGGGTTGGAACCATCTATCCATTCCACTGTAAGGCCCCGGTAGAGCTGGGTTGGAACCATCTATCCATTCCACTGTAATGTTCTGGTAGAGCTGGGTTGGAACCATCTATCCATTCCACTGTAATGTTCTGGTAGAGCTGGGTTGGAACCATCTATCCATTCCACTGTATTGTTCTGGTAGAGCTGGGTTGGAACCATCTATCCATTCCACTGTAATGTTCTGGTAGAGCTGGGTTGGAACCATCTATCCATTCCACTGTATTGTTCTGGTAGAGCTGGGTTGGAACCATCTATCCATTCCACTGTATTGTTCTGGTAGAGCTGGGTTGGAACCATCTATCCATTCCACTGTAATGTTCTGGTAGAGCTGGGTTGGAACCATCTATCCATTCCACTGTATTGTTCTGGTAGAGCTGGGTTGGAACCATCTATCCATTCCACTGTCATGTTCTGGTAGAGCTGGGTTGGAACCATCTATCCATTCAACTGTAATGTTCTGGTAGAGCTGGGTTGGAACCATCTATCCATTCCACTGTAATGTTCTGGTAGAGCTGGGTTGGAACCAGCTATCCATTACACTGTAATGTTCTGGTAGAGCTGGGTTGGAACCATCTATCCATTCCACTGTAATGTTCTGGTAGAGCTGGGTTGGAACCATCTATCCATTCCACTGTAATGTTCTGGTAGAGCTGGGTTGGAACCATCTATCCATTATACTGTAATGTTCTGGTAGAGCTGGGTTGGAACCATCTATCCATTATACTGTAATGTTCTGGTAGAGCTGGGTTGGAACTATCATCTATCCATTCCACTGTAATGTTCTGGTAGAGCTGGGTTGGAACCATCTATCCATTATACTGTAATGTTCTGGTAGAGCTGGGTTGGAACCATCGTCTATCCATTACACTGTAATGTTCCGGTAGAGCTGGGTTGGAACCATCTATCCATTCCACTGTAATGTTCTGGTAGAGCTGGGTTGGAACCATCTATCCATTACACTGTAATGTTCTGGTAGAGCTGGGTTGGAACCATCTATCCATTCCACTGTAATGTTCTGGTAGACCTGGGTTGGAACCATCTATCCATTATACTGTAATGTTCTGGTAGAGCTGGGTTGGAACTATCATCTATCCATTCCACTGTAATGTTCTGGTAGAGCTGGGTTGGAACCATCTATCCATTATACTGTAATGTTCTGGTAGAGCTGGGTTGGAACTATCATCTATCCATTCCACTGTAATGTTCTGGTAGAGCTGGGTTGGAACCATCTATCCATTATACTGTAATGTTCTGGTAGAGCTGGGTTGGAACCATCTATCCATTACACTGTAATGTTCTGGTAGAGCTGGGTTGGAACCATCGTCTATCCATTCCACTGTAATGTTCTGGTAGAGCTGGGTTGGAACCATCTATCCATTATACTGTAATGTTCTGGTAGAGCTGGGTTGGAACTATCATCTATCCATTACACTGTAATGTTCTGGTAGAGCTGGGTTGGAACCATCTATCCATTACACTGTAATGTTCTGGTAGAGCTGGGTTGGAACTATCATCTATCCATTACACTGTAATGTTCTGGTAGAGCTGGGTTGGAACCATCTATCCATTATACTGTAATGTTCTGGTAGAGCTGGGTTGGAACCATCTATCCATTACACTGTAATGTTCTGGTAGAGCTGGGTTGGAACCATCTATCCATTCCACTGTAATGTTCTGGTAGAGCTGGGTTGGAACCATCTATCCATTCCACTGTAATGTTCCGGTAGAGCTGGGTTGGAACCATCTATCCATTCCACTGTAATGTTCTGGTAGAGCTGGGTTGGAACCATCTATCCATTCCACTGTAATGTTCTGGTAGAGCTGGGTTGGAACCATCTATCCATTCCACTGTAATGTTCTGGTAGAGCTGGGTTGGAACCATCTATCCATTCCACTGTAATGTTCCGGTAGAGCTGGGTTGGAACCATCTATCCATTCCACTGTAATGTTCTGGTAGAGCTGGGTTGGAACCATCTATCCATTCCACTGTAATGTTCCGGTAGAGCTGGGTTGGAACCATCTATCCATTCCACTGTAATGTTCTGGTAGAGCTGGGTTGGAACCATCTATCCATTCCACTGTAATGTTCTGGTAGAGCTGGGTTGGAACCATCTATCCATTCCACTGTAATATTCCGGTAGAGCTGGGTTGGAACCATCTATCCATTATACTGTAATGTTCTGGTAGAGCTGGGTTGGAACCATCTATCCATTCCACTGTAATGTTCTGGTAGAGCTGGGTTGGAACTATCATCTATCCATTCAACTGTAATGTTCTGGTAGAGCTGGGTTGGAACCATCTATCCATTACACTGTAATGTTCTGGTAGAGCTGGGTTGGAACCATCTATCCATTATACTGTAATGTTCTGGTAGAGCTGGGTTGGAACCATCTATCCATTACACTGTAATGTTCTGGTAGAGCTGGGTTGGAACCATCATCTATCCATTCCACTGTAATGTTCTGGTAGAGCTGGGTTGGAACCATCTATCCATTATACTGTAATGTTCTGGTAGAGCTGGGTTGGAACTATCATCTATCCATTCCACTGTAATGTTCTGGTAGAGCTGGGTTGGAACCATCTATCCATTATACTGTAATGTTCTGGTAGAGCTGGGTTGGAACCATCTATCCATTACACTGTAATGTTCTGGTAGAGCTGGGTTGGAACCATCTATCCATTCCACTGTAATGTTCCGGTAGAGCTGGGTTGGAACCATCTATCCATTCCACTGTAATGTTCTGGTAGAGCTGGGTTGGAACCATCTATCCATTACACTGTAATGTTCTGGTAGAGCTGGGTTGGAACCATCTATCCATTCCACTGTAATGTTCTGGTAGAGCTGGGTTGGAACCATCTATCCATTCCACTGTAATGTTCTGGTAGAGCTGGGTTGGAACCATCTATCCATTCCACTGTATTGTTCTGGTAGAGCTGGGTTGGAACCATCTATCCATTCCACTGTAATGTTCTGGTAGAGCTGGGTTGGAACCATCTATCCATTCCACTGTAATGTTCTGGTAGAGCTGGGTTGGAACCATCTATCCATTCCACTGTAATGTTCTGGTAGAGCTGGGTTGGAACCATCATCTATCCATTCCACTGTAATGTTCTGGTAGAGCTGGGTTGGAACCATCTATCCATTATACTGTAATGTTCTGGTAGAGCTGGGTTGGAACCATCTATCCATTCCACTGTAATGTTCTGGTAGAGCTGGGTTGGAACCATCTATCCATTCCACTGTAATGTTCTGGTAGAGCTGGGTTGGAACCATCTATCCATTATACTGTAATGTTCTGGTAGAGCTGGGTTGGAACCATCTATCCATTATACTGTAATGTTCTGGTAGAGCTGGGTTGGAACTATCATCTATCCATTCCACTGTAATGTTCTGGTAGAGCTGGGTTGGAACCATCTATCCATTATACTGTAATGTTCTGGTAGAGCTGGGTTGGAACCATCGTCTATCCATTACACTGTAATGTTCCGGTAGAGCTGGGTTGGAACCATCTATCCATTCCACTGTAATGTTCTGGTAGAGCTGGGTTGGAACCATCTATCCATTACACTGTAATGTTCTGGTAGAGCTGGGTTGGAACCATCTATCCATTCCACTGTAATGTTCTGGTAGAGCTGGGTTGGAACCATCTATCCATTATACTGTAATGTTCTGGTAGAGCTGGGTTGGAACTATCATCTATCCATTCCACTGTAATGTTCTGGTAGAGCTGGGTTGGAACCATCTATCCATTATACTGTAATGTTCTGGTAGAGCTGGGTTGGAACTATCATCTAACCATTCCACTGTAATGTTCTGGTAGAGCTGGGTTGGAACCATCTATCCATTATACTGTAATGTTCTGGTAGAGCTGGGTTGGAACCATCTATCCATTACACTGTAATGTTCTGGTAGAGCTGGGTTGGAACCATCGTCTATCCATTCCACTGTAATGTTCTGGTAGAGCTGGGTTGGAACCATCTATCCATTATACTGTAATGTTCTGGTAGAGCTGGGTTGGAACTATCATCTATCCATTACACTGTAATGTTCTGGTAGAGCTGGGTTGGAACCATCTATCCATTACACTGTAATGTTCTGGTAGAGCTGGGTTGGAACTATCATCTATCCATTCCACTGTAATGTTCTGGTAGAGCTGGGTTGGAACCATCTATCCATTATACTGTAATGTTCTGGTAGAGCTGGGTTGGAACCATCTATCCATTACACTGTAATGTTCTGGTAGAGCTGGGTTGGAACCATCTATCCATTCCACTGTAATGTTCTGGTAGAGCTGGGTTGGAACCATCTATCCATTCCACTGTAATGTTCCGGTAGAGCTGGGTTGGAACCATCTATCCATTCCACTGTAATGTTCTGGTAGAGCTGGGTTGGAACCATCTATCCATTCCACTGTAATGTTCTGGTAGAGCTGGGTTGGAACCATCTATCCATTCCACTGTAATGTTCTGGTAGAGCTGGGTTGGAACCATCTATCCATTCCACTGTAATGTTCCGGTAGAGCTGGGTTGGAACCATCTATCCATTCCACTGTAATGTTCTGGTAGAGCTGGGTTGGAACCATCTATCCATTCCACTGTAATGTTCCGGTAGAGCTGGGTTGGAACCATCTATCCATTCCACTGTAATGTTCTGGTAGAGCTGGGTTGGAACCATCTATCCATTCCACTGTAATGTTCTGGTAGAGCTGGGTTGGAACCATCTATCCATTCCACTGTAATGTTCCGGTAGAGCTGGGTTGGAACCATCTATCCATTATACTGTAATGTTCTGGTAGAGCTGGGTTGGAACCATCTATCCATTCCACTGTAATGTTCTGGTAGAGCTGGGTTGGAACTATCATCTATCCATTCAACTGTAATGTTCTGGTAGAGCTGGGTTGGAACCATCTATCCATTACACTGTAATGTTCTGGTAGAGCTGGGTTGGAACCATCTATCCATTATACTGTAATGTTCTGGTAGAGCTGGGTTGGAACCATCTATCCATTACACTGTAATGTTCTGGTAGAGCTGGGTTGGAACCATCATCTATCCATTCCACTGTAATGTTCTGGTAGAGCTGGGTTGGAACCATCTATCCATTATACTGTAATGTTCTGGTAGAGCTGGGTTGGAACTATCATCTATCCATTCCACTGTAATGTTCTGGTAGAGCTGGGTTGGAACCATCTATCCATTATACTGTAATGTTCTGGTAGAGCTGGGTTGGAACCATCTATCCATTACACTGTAATGTTCTGGTAGAGCTGGGTTGGAACCATCTATCCATTCCACTGTAATGTTCCGGTAGAGCTGGGTTGGAACCATCTATCCATTCCACTGTAATGTTCTGGTAGAGCTGGGTTGGAACCATCTATCCATTACACTGTAATGTTCTGGTAGAGCTGGGTTGGAACCATCTATCCATTACACTGTAATGTTCTGGTAGAGCTGGGTTGGAACCATCTATCCATTCCACTGTAATGTTCTGGTAGAGCTGGGTTGGAACCATCTATCCATTCCACTGTATTGTTCTGGTAGAGCTGGGTTGGAACCATCTATCCATTCCACTGTAATGTTCTGGTAGAGCTGGGTTGGAACCATCTATCCATTCCACTGTAATGTTCTGGTAGAGCTGGGTTGGAACCATCTATCCATTCCACTGTAATGTTCTGGTAGAGCTGGGTTGGAACCATCATCTATCCATTCCACTGTAATGTTCTGGTAGAGCTGGGTTGGAACCATCTATCCATTATACTGTAATGTTCTGGTAGAGCTGGGTTGGAACCATCTATCCATTCCACTGTAATGTTCTGGTAGAGCTGGGTTGGAACCATCGTCTCTCCATTACACTGTAATGTTCTGGTAGAGCTGGGTTGGAACCATCTATCCATTACACTGTAATGTTCTGGTAGAGCTGGGTTGGAACCATCATCTATCCATTACACTGTAAGGCTCCGGTAGAGCTGGGTGTGGGAGGAGCCTGGTCTGAAAGGGGGATGTCATCATCAGGTGACTAATTCAGGACTAATTGCAGCAGCTTCTCCACCAAGCCACTGCAGGCCAGGGGTCACGTCAGCATCTATCACGGAGGGTGGGTCATACAAAGCCTGGGCCTCTCCTGGGCCTCTCTAGAGACCCTCACAATGGGGCCAAAATGGCCCCTGGTCAGCCTACCCTGGCCTTCACTGAGCTGTTGGTTGGTTTGTCTGTGTCTGAGGGAGTCAGAGCTAGGGTTCGGGTGGGGGGGTCATCACCTCCCATCCTGAATGGCCAGTGGTCAGTAGTAGGGACCTGTGGGAACGGATTGGGTGCTTTGAGAAATATATATTTTTTTTCTGAACTCGTAATGATTTATTTTGGCACAGTGGATAATAAAGTCAGTTTGGGAAATTCTTATTTACAATGACGGCCTTCCAAAAGGCAAAAGGCCTCCTGAGGGGATGGGGGAGGGGTTAAAAAATAAAATAATGAATAAATAAAATATAGAACAAAACACATATCACAACGAGAGACAACACAACACTACATAAAGAGAGACCTAAGACAACAACATAGCATGGCAGCAACACATGACAGCTCAGCCTGTTAGTATCACAACATGGCAGCAGCACAACATGGTAGCAGCACAAAACATGGTACAAACTTTATTGGGCACAGACAACAGCACCAAGGACAAGAGACAGCAATACATTATGCAAAGCAGCCACAACTGTTAGTAAGAGTGTCCATGATTGAGTATTTGAATGAAGAGATTGAGATAAAATTGTCCAGTTTGAGTGTTTGTTGCAGCTCGTTCCGGGTCGCTAGCTGCAGCGAACTGAAAAGAGGAGCGACCCAGGGATGTGTGTGCTTTGGGGACCTTTAACAGAATGTGACTGGCAGAACGAGTGTTGTATGTGGAGGATGAGGGCACTAAATGCGCCCGACATGATATTTTCTGTAGTCAGAACATTCTAGTTGTAGTGAAGTGGGAGCAATGCTTTTTGATGACATTATGAATGAATCAAACAGGCCTGACCCCGTGTCGGGCTGCCGCACACACTGACAGAACCAGCATGGACATAACATAACACACAGCATAAAATAATGCACTGTTTACACAACTTCTGGAAGCCACACCACTATCACACTATCATCAGAAGCAACAAAAACAGTTTCACGTCAAAGGTGACAGACACATGTTGCTGAAAGGACAGTGACCGTCATACCTGTGCACTCCATGGCGCTGAAGGACAGACAGTTTTGGTCAAACACAT
The DNA here is from genome assembly GCF_045679555.1 of Salvelinus alpinus. Lineage (NCBI taxonomy): Eukaryota > Metazoa > Chordata > Actinopteri > Salmoniformes > Salmonidae > Salvelinus > Salvelinus alpinus. Next base: position 88,510,013 of record NC_092088.1, on the reverse strand, counting down.
AGACAGGAGACAGCAGTCACACACACCATCAAATAACGTTAAAGAATAAGCAGTATGCCCCAAGAAATCAGAACAATACAAAAGCACAACCATTTGATGTCCAAAATGAAATGAACAAATCAGCTATTACTTGCCATTGCAAATATATTTTATCATGTTCATCATACTAACAGGTGATCTAAAGTTTAAATGCAATAATCTTTCACAGTCATTATTTTTTAAGAGATAGCTAACAGCAAGCAAGCGGCAACAAAGCCACTCACCAAATGTTAATTTGTAACCAAAGTTTGAAAGTAAATCTTGAAAATGGTGACGCTAACAAATTAGCAACAACATCCACCTTGAAGATGAAAGCAGCTCCTGCAGCCACCATCACCATTGTCACACTACTGCTACACAAGCTAGCTAACATTGTCACTGTAGCATCATCTAAAATAAGGAGGCACGATAAACGAGGTTCTAGCTTCAGCATGTTTACTAGCCTAGTCTGCGCATGTCATACATAGAGTTGAAGTCGGAAGTTTGCATATACCTTAGCCAAATACATTTAAACTCAGTTTTTCACAATTCCTGACATTTAATCCTAGTAAAAATTCCCTCTTAGGTCAGTTAGGATCACCACTTTATTTAAGAATGTGAAATGTCAGAATTATAGTAGAGAGAATGGTTTATATCAGCTTTTATTCTTTGATCACATTCCCAGTGGTTCAGAAGTTTACATACACTCAATTAGTATTTTGTAGCATTGCCTTTAAATGGTTTACCTTGGGTCAAACGTTTCAGGTAGCCTTCCACAAGCTTCCCCCAATAAGTTGGGTGAATTTTGGCCCATTTCTCCTGACAGAGCTTTAAAATTGACTTTAATCCATTGATAACAACAGCTGATGTGGTTTTGGGTCTCTTTGCTATTTCAATGTATCTAGAATAGTAATCTACCACTAGCAGATGTGTCGTTTTTCCAATAGAACATATCTCCCCCTACCTTTTGCCATGGCCGTTTTGGCAGCTCCATTGCCATCATTGGTTCAGGATGACAGGTTGACATTTTGCACATACCTCACAATGGGCCACCAGCTTGGCAATCTGAGTACGCAGACCAAGCCACACACCGACTGTTGAGCCCTAAGTCTGCATTTGGTTATCCCCATGTGTCCCTCATGTACTCTGTCTAGCATTTCTGGTTGTAGAGTCTCTGAGATAACTCTCCGTTGTCCATTCACGAGAAGGTCTCAATTACAGTGGAAGTCACTTTGGTGCATTCAAAAGGGCTTCGGCAGAGGAGGCAGTTCCTCCTGCCTTGACCATCCCTTTTTGCACTGCTGTACTCTGTCGGCAGATGGGGTCTCACTGTTGCTCCTCTGCCATCTGCTACCGTTTGGTCTGAGATGCAGGTAGGATGTCTCTTACTGCATTAAAATACCCATCCCGGATCCGGGAGCATCCTCATCAAAAAAGCTGACTAGCATAGCCTAGCCTAACGCGACAGGGATATCATATAATATAATTTTCATGAAATCACAAGTCCAATACAGCAAATGAAAGATAAACATCTTGTGAAATCAGCCATCATTTCCGATTTTTAAAATGTTTTACAGCGAAAACACAATATGTATTTCTATTAGCTAACCACAATAGCCAAAGACTCAACCGCATATTTTCACCATGTTTCTACCGCATAGGTAGCTATCACAAAACCGACCAAATATAGATATAATTAGTCACTAACCAAGAAACAACTTCATCAGATGACAGTCTTATAACATGTTATACAATAAATTTATGTTTTGTTCGAAAATGTGCATATTTGAGGTATAAATCATAGTTTTACATTGCAGCTACCATCAAAAATATCACCAAAGCAGCCAGAATAACTACAGAGAGCAACGTGAAATTCCTAAATACTCATCATAAAACATTTATGAAAAATACATGGTGTACAGCAAATGAAAGATAAACATCTTGTGAATCCAGCCAATATTTCCGATTTTTTAAGTGTTTTACAGCGAAAACACAATATAGCATTATATTAGCTTACCACAATAGCCAAACACACAACCGCATTTATTCACCGCATAGATAGCATTCGCAAAAACCAGCAAAATATTTAAAATTAATCACTAACCTTGAACAACTTCATCAGATGACAGTCTTATAACATCAGGTTATACAATACACTTATGTTTTGTTCGAAAATGTGCATATTTAGAGCTACAAATCCTGATTATACATTGTGAATACGTCTCTGCTGTAAACTGCAGGCCAATAAGGTATTGGCTAGGCCTTTCACATGCCCATGTGATAGCCAACGCCTCCTTCTCCACTTCAGCATACCTTCACTCTGTGTCGAATAAGCTTTGTGAGATGTATGCTATTGGACGCCACTCTATGTTGTCCTGCATCTGGGTGAGGGCCGCCCCTGGCCCGAAGGATGATGCATCTGCTGAAACCTTTGTCTTAGCATGGGGACAGTACTGGGGCAGCACTCTCTGTGAGGCCAGGTCTCCTTTGATTTTGTCAAATTCCACCTGTTGCCTGTGACCCCATGACGGTCATTCTCTTTGGCTTGTAAGTCTCTCAGCGGTTTGGTTGTATCTGAGAACTGTGGCAGGAACTTACCCACATATGTGGCCATGACTAAGAAGGTCCTGACTTCAGCCACATTCTGGGGGACGGGCATATCTGTGATGGCGCGGATCTTCTCCGGGTTCGGCTCTATTCCAGCTGCACTGAATTTGTGTCCCAAGAACAAGACCTCTGACTGTGCAAAGGTGCATTTTTCATTGAGCGTCAGGCCAGTCTCCTGGAGTCTGTTCAGAACTTCCGTGAGCCTTACATCATGTTATATGTCCTCTCAGGATCCCTCAGCCTTGAATCATCCTCCTCTACTTTCTTCACTGCCTCAGCACATGAAACCTTCTGCACTATTCTGACTCTAGCCACCTCAACATGCATCTCTCATACCGGACACTTCCGATCCCCAGCAACATGTGCACACCTACAGTTGACACACAAAGCTTTATCCACCGAAACTACACAATCCTCTATCCCATTCCTTCCTGCACACTTCCCACATCTTGGAATCTCCCTCCTACACACACACTGCTGCAACATGACCATAAACGTTGCAGCTGAAACAGCGCAGTGGATTCGCCACAAACGCTCTGACAGGATAACTAATATATCCTAACATGACCATGTCAGGTAAAGACTCAACACTCAAAAGTACTGACAGTGACTCCTCTGTTTCACCACGCTCACCACCGGATCTGTGTTGTGTCAAACGGCGGGTGTCACAAACACCAGGAATCTTCAACTTGCTCCACCTCCACACTTAATTAACGCTACCCCAGAAATCACTCCTTTCAATGGTGGGTGCCCTGTTCCTAAGAGCAAATCAAAAGCTGCTGGTGATTCTCTGATCCACCTCTACGCAGACAACACTATTCTGTATACTTCTGGCCCTTCTTTTGACACTGTGTTAACAACCCTCCAGGCGAGCTTCAATGCCATACAACTCTCCTTCCGTGGCCTCCAATTGCTCTTAAATACAAGTAAAACTAAATGCATGCTCTTCAACCGATCACTGCCTGCACCTGCCCGCCTGTCCAACATCACTACTCTGGACGGCTCTGACTTAGAATATGTGGACAACTACAAATACCTAGGTGTCTGGTTAGACTGTAAAAAAGAAAAAAAAAGAAACAGATCTTGACCCAAGTTGCGCCTGCTCCCTCTGATCTGAAAAAATTTAAACAAATATCACAAGTCTGCTTCGGGTTACCTTCACCGACTCAACAGAACCCACCATCTTTTCAACACAATCTGAAACCACCTATGGATCAGCCAAAACTGATTGGACAATTTGTTCTATTCTCTTTCCAACACAAATTGAAGAGATTAAATAATGAAATTATTGCAATTATTGTAAAGATGAAATAGAAAATGAAACAACATTATACATTTTATAAATCCTAAGGCATTGACGGTTCCCCACTGGTCCCCACTACATAAAAAATCCTTAAAGAAATATAATTTTGTCCTTGAAACATTTAATTGAAACAGAATTCCATTCATACTCATGGAGGTTGCTTCAAAGCCTTTCGATGACCAATACATAGTTTCAGCAGTCCAGGGATTATATACATCATAGTTAAGAACAATTTGCATCTTTCTTTTGTATTGGTTAAAAACTTCAACTAGCATTCTGCCTTGCAACAGGAAGTGAGAACAGGAAATGTCAAGATCTGAATGAATCCAACAGTGATTACCATGCATGCACACCTTTAATTTGTTGTTTTGCCTAAAGTGGAACAAATTAAACGTGAACAATTTAATTAATTAAAGGAGCCTTTAATCTCATAAACAAAGTTCATCTAGTACATCTAGAATACGAAGTTGATTCAGGTATGTTCAAAAATCTCCTACACACTGTACCTCACTCATAATTACCGTACAGTCAATTGGCCCATTTTGCTCTGCTGAATTTGAAATGTACGCATTTCAGACTAAACACAGATGTGGTAGACCTACTATGCATACCCTTCCACATATGGAGATGGGGTCCGCTGCTAGTTGACAATTTTTTCTGAAACAGGCTCAAAACCCAAAGATGCAGCAATCAATCAATCAAGGATAATTTGAAGCGTGTGTGAGGTCCAGAAAAGCGAAATTAAAACAGCAGAGACATATTTTCAAAGAAAAATATTCTAAACTGCAATGGGAATATTTCAACAGTATCCTAGACTAGTCAGCAGATCTGACCCACCTGCTTACAGCTACATAGACAGCATTCCTTTCATAGATTAAGACACTGCGGAGCCGGCGAGAGGTATGTCTCAGAAAATGTACCTCAATCCAGATGAGAAATGTGTTATACTCCCAATATCCCAACTGTTACACCCAGAAGATTGAGTAGACTGCCGTTTTCATCCTCATGCTAGCTAGCAGTAGCCACAGCAGCCTTATGGAATGGCACATCGCATTGAACAACAAAGGAGCTGTTTGACTGACACTGCCATTCCAGAATGGTTGCTGTGGTTTCAGCTACCTAGCATGAGGATGGAAAGGGCAGTTTCCCCAAAAATCTAGCAGTTGTTCAATCTTCTTAGTGTAACAGTTGGGATAATGGAACATTTCGGAGTACAACACATTTCTCATCCCTGGAATGAGGTACGTTTTCCGAGCCATATCTCGTTCCGGCTCAGCAGTGTCATAATCTACACATGAATGCTGTCAGACCCTAGTGCAGGACCCTGGTGCAGCTGTAAGCAAGCGGCTCATATATGCTGGCTAATCCTAGACCTTTCCCAAACCTTTTGACCAGAGTCCCCAAAAGTAGTGCACTATATACGGAATAGGGTGCTATTTAGGACGTAGCCAGAAATTCAAAAAATATGCTGGTGCTTCCTGTCCTCCTCACCTATTCAGCCTTTTTGGGCTTCTCTCTCCGACTGCTGATGGGAAAACCCATTTGCACAGTCATGCTTTAATTCTAACCAGTCCTGCGGCTCCTACTGTATAATCCCTAAAACAACTGCTCCTGCCCTTTCTTCTCTTTAGGTCTCAACAGTTTTTTCTTCTTGGTCCGGTCTGACACTGTACAGTCTTTGTATACCATATCTACATTCATAGGTCCATTTGGGTCCAGACTCACTTCCTAAATGCACATCATGTTTGACTATTCCATTATCTGAATTCTGTCAACTGGAAAATAATTTGAATATCATGATTTTTCTGCAGTCTACGCTGTATTGTGTATATATAGACAGTGCCTTCGAAAAGTATCAGACCCCTTGACTTTTTCCACATTTTGTTACGTTACAGCCTTATTCTAAAAATGATTCAATTATATTTTTCTAAGCAATCTACACACAATAGTCCATAATGGCAAAGTGAAAACAGTTAAGAAATGTTTGCAAATTTAGGTTCATCCTGTCTCTATTGATCATCCTTGAGATGTTTCTACAACTTGATTGTACTCCACCTGTGGTAAATTCAATTGATTGGACATGATTTGGAAAGGCACACACCTGTCTATATAAGATCCCACAGTTGACAGTGCATTTCAGAGCAAATAACAAGCCATGAGGTCGAAGGAATTGTCCGTAGAGCTCTGAGACAGGATTATGGCAAGCCACAGATCTGGGGAAGGGTACCAATACATGTCTGCGGCATTGAAGGTCCCCAAGAACACAGTGGCCTCCATCATTCTTAAATGGAAGAAATGTTGAACCACCAAGACTCTTCCTAAAGCTGGCTGCCTGGCCAAACTGGCAAAAATGAGTAATTGGGGCAGAAGGGCCTTGGTTAGGGAGGTGACCAAGAACCCGATGGTCACTCTGACAGAGCTCCAGAGATCCTCTGTGGAGAACCATCTCTGCAGCACTCCACCAATCAGGCCTTTATGGTAGAGTGGCCAGACGGAAGCCACTCCTCAGTAAAAGGCACATGACAGCCCACTTGGAGTTTTCCAAAAGGCACCTAAAGACTCCCCGACCATGAGAAACAGCCAAAGCCCGGACTTGAACCTGATTGAACATGCCCGTAGTAAAGGGTCTGAATACTTCTGTAAATGTGATATTTCCATTTTTTTTGTTTGTTGGTAATACATCATTATGGGGTATTGTGTGTAGATGATTGATGAGGGGGAAAAAACTATTTAATACATTTTAGAATAAGGCTGTAAGGTAACAAATTGTAGAAAACATGTCAAGCGGTCTGAATACTTTCCGAAGGCACTGTATATACTGTACAGTACCAGTCAAAAGTTTGGACACAAATTCTAGTTTCAGGGTTTTTCTTTATTTTTACTGTTTTCTTCATTGTAGAATAATGGTGAAGACATCAAAACTATGAAATAACACATATGGAATTATGTAGTAACCAAAAAAAGTGTTAAACAAATCAAAATATTTTATATTTGAGATTCTTCAAATAGCCACCCTTTTACTTGATGACAGCTTTGCACACTCTTGGCATTCTCTCAACCAGTTTCACCTGGAATGCTTTTCCAACTGTCTTGAAGGAGTTCCCACATATGCTGAGCACTTGTTGGCTTCTTTTCCTTCATTCTTCAGTCCGACTCATTCCAAACCATCTCAATTGGGTTGAGGTCAGGGGATTGTGGAGGCCAGGTCATCTGATGCAGCACTCCATCACTAAGTGTGTCTATTTGAATAATCTCAAATATAAAATATATTTTGATTTGTTTAAGATTTATTTTGGTTACTACATGATTCCATATGTGTTATTTCATAGTTTTGATGTCTTCACTATTATTATAAAATGTAGAAAATTGTAAAAAGAATAACCCTTGAATGAGTATTGGTTCTAAAACTTTTGACCGGAAGTGTGTATATATATATATATAAATAACACAGACACACACATATATATATATACACATACACAAACATAAACACTACCATTCAAAAGTTTGGGGTCACTTAGAAATGTCCTTGTTTTCCATGAAAACATACATGAAACGAGTTGCAAAATGAATATGAAATATAGTCAATACTGATTTTTTTTATTTTTATAATAGTGTCCTTCAAACTTTGCTTTCGTCAAAGAATCATCCATTTGCAGGAATGACAGCTTTGCAGACCTTTGGCGTTCTAGTTGTCAATTTGTTGAGATAATCTGAAGAGATTTCACCCCATGCTTCCTGAAGCACCCCCCACAAGTTAGATTGGCTTGATGGGCACTTCTTACGTACCATACGGTCAAGCTGCTCCCACAACAGCTCAATAGGGTTGAGATCCAGTGACTGTGCTGGCCACTCCATTATAGACAGAATGCCAGCTGACTGCTTCTTCCCTAAATAGTTATTGCATAGTTTGGAGCTGTGCTTTGGGTCATTGTCCTGTTGTAGGAGTAAATTGGCTCCAGTTAAACGTCATTGCAAAATGGAGTGATAGCCTTCCTTCTTCAAGATCCCTTTTACCCTGTGCAAATCTCCCACTTTACCACCACCAAAGCACCCCCATGCAATCACATTGCCTCCACCATGCTTGACAGATGGTGTCAAGCACTCCTCCAGCATCTTTTCATTTTTTCTGCATCTCACGATTGTTCTTCTTTGCGATCCGAACAACTCAAACTTAGGGTACGGAGAATTAGGTAAAACCATAATTCTAAATCCCTATCTCCGTCCATGGCTAATTGAGTAATGGGCTGATTTAAGCTAGCTAGCCACCGGAGGATAACAACACAACTAAATTAAACAATTTTTTAAAATTCTGTCAGATACATTTGGATTCTGGTGATGTGATTGGTGTGAAGCCGAATCCAAACTGGCTTCCCTTCACACTTCTTGTTGATGTGCCAGGACCATTCACAACTGAGCTCACTCAGTTTAGCTAAATGCTGATTGGCAAATTTTTTTTTAAAGGAGGCTAAATGTTCACTGGCTTCCCTTGCATTCAATGCTATTGGCGGCAACAATGGCATACTCAGAGAGAGAGAGAGAGAGAGAGAGTCTTTCTGTGGTCTCTCTGTTACCATGGTTTCCAGACATGGTTGATTCTGTTCATGTATAACATGCTGCTCAGACTGAGCTGCTCAGGGTCTTCTCCAGATAAGAGGGACTTCATATATGGTCAGTAATCCTCCTGATTAATGTGCAGTTTAACTAGTTTCCTTAAATAGGTCTCTACTTCCTATTAGAAAAAGTATTATTATACCTACCTTTTTTAATGCAGACCATACAGATTTCCTCAAAGTGTCCTACACGCTTATCAACTTGTGTAAATGGTGCTCAAATGAACATTGGAATAATTGTCAATTATACTAAAATAAGCCTTAACTGTTGTCATGTGCCAAGTCTGCTGTCTTATCAAAGAGGAAACATATCTATACATGCTTACACACACGAACACACATTTTCATGCAGAACAGAACAGAGTGGTATACATTAGAGTAGGTGTCTGCTACACTGACCATGTCCGTGTAATTGAATCCAGTTCAGAGACAGGCAGACAGAGAGACAGGCAGACAGAAACAGGCAGACAGAGGCAGGCAGACAGAGAGACAGGCAAACAAAGACGGGCAGACAGAGACAGGCAGACAGAGAGACAGGCAGACAGAGACAAACAGACAGAGCAAGATACAGGTTAACAGACAGAGAAACAGACAGAGAAACAGACAGAGAAACAGACAGAGAAACAGACAGAGAAACAGACAGAGAAAGACAGGTTAACAGACAGGTTGACAGAGAAACAGACAGAGAAAGACAGGTTGACAGAGAAACAGACAGAAACATACAGAGAAACATACAGGTTGACAGACAGGTTGACAGGTTAACAGACAGAAATAGAGAGAGAAATAGAGAGAGAAACAGATGAGAAATAGAGAGAGAAACAGAGAGAGAAACAGACAGGTTAACAGACAGATTACCAGACAGATTACAAGACAGAAAAACAGACAGAGAAACAGACAGAGAAACAAGAGTTAATTTCCACTGATGGCTTGTCTACTGCTGCTTTACTACCTTCCCTCTGCTATAGTGTTAGGCAGCAAGGCCTCTATACCCTGGCTATAGTGTTAGGCAGCAAGGCCTCTATACCCTGGCTATAGTGTTAGGCAGCAAGGCCTCTATACCCTGGCTATAGTGGCAGGCAGCAAGGCCTCTATACCCTGGCTATAGTGGCAGGCAGCAAGGCCTCTATACCCTGGCTATAGTGGCAGGCAGCAAGGCCTCTATAGCCTGGCTATAGTGGCAGGCAGCAAGGCCTCTATAGCCTGGCTATAGTGGCAGGCAGCAAGGCCTCTATAGCCTGGCTATAGTGGCAGGCAGCAAGGCCTCTATACCCTGGCTATAGTGGCAGGCAGCAAGGCCTCTATACCCTGGCTATAGTGGCAGGCAGCAAGGCCTCTATACCCTGGCTATAGTGGCAGGCAGCAAGGCCTCTATACCCTGGCTATAGTGGTAGGCAGCAAGGCCTCTATACCCTGGCTATAGTGGCAGGCAGCAAGGCCTCTATACCCTGGCTATAGTGTTAGGCAGCAAGGCCTCTATACCCTGGCTATAGTGTTAGGCAGCAAGGCCTCTATACCCTGGCTATAGTGGCAGGCAGCAAGGCCTCTATAGCCTGGCTATAGTGTTAGGCAGCAAGGCCTCTATACCCTGGCTATAGTGGCAGGCAGCAAGGCCTCTATACCCTGGCTATAGTGGCAGGCAGCAAGGCCTCTATAGCCTGGCTATAGTGGCAGGCAGCAAGGCCTCTATAGCCTGGCTATAGTGGCAGGCAGCAAGGCCTCTATAGCCTGGCTATAGTGGCAGGCAGCAAGGCCTCTATACCCTGGCTATAGTGGCAGGCAGCAAGGCCTCTATACCCTGGCTATAGTGTCAGGCAGCAAGGCCTCTATACCCTGGCTATAGTGGCAGGCAGCAAGGCCTCTATAGCCTGGCTATAGTGGCAGGCAGCATGGCCTCTATACCCTGGCTATAGTGGCAGGCAGCAAGGCCTCTATACCCTGGCTATAGTGGCAGGCAGCAAGGCCTCTATACCCTGGCTATAGTGGCAGGCAGCAAGGCCTCTATAGCCTGGCTATAGTGGCAGGCAGCAAGGCCTCAATACCCTGGCTATAGTGGCAGGCAGCAAGGCCTCTATACCCTGGCTATAGTGGCAGGCAGCAAGGCCTCTATACCCTGGCTATAGTGTTAGGCAGCAAGGCCTCTATACCCTGGCTATAGTGTTAGGCAGCAAGGCCTCTATACCCTGGCTATAGTGGCAGGCAGCAAGGCCTCTATAGCCTGGCTATAGTGGCAGGCAGCAAGGCCTCTATACCCTGGCTATAGTGGCAGGCAGCAAGGCCTCTATACCCTGGCTATAGTGGCAGGCAGCAAGGCCTCTATACCCTGGCTATAGTGGCAGGCAGCAAGGCCTCTATACCCTGGCTATAGTGGCAGGCAGCAAGGCCTCTATACCCTGGCTATAGTGTTAGGCAGCAAGGCCTCTATACCCTGGCTATAGTGTTAGGCAGAAATGCCTCTATAGGCTGGCTATAGTGTTAGGCAGCAAGGCCTCTATAGGCTGGCTATAGTGTTAGGCAGCAATGCCTCTATAGGCTGGCTATAGTGTTAGGCAGCAAGGCCTCTATAGGCTGGCTATAGTGTTAGGCAGCAATGCCTCTATAGGCTGGCTATAGTGTTAGGCAGCAATGCCTCTATAGGCTGGCTATAGTGTTAGGCAGCAAGGCCTCTATACCCTGGCTATAGTGTTAGGCAGCAAGGCCTCTATACCCTGGCCATAGTGTTAGGCAGCAAGGCCTCTATACCCTGGCTATAGTGTTAGGCAGCAAGGCCTCTATACCCTGGCTATAGTGTTAGGCAGCAATGCCTCTATAGGCTGGCTATAGTGTTAGGCAGCAAGGCCTCTATAGCCTGGCTATAGTGTTAGGCAGCAAGGCCTCTATAGGCTGGCTATAGTGTTAGGCAGCAAGGCCTCTATACCCTGGCTATAGTGTTAGGCAGCAAGGCCTCTATACCCTGGCTATAGTGTTAGGCAGCAAGGCCTCTATAGCCTGGCTATAGTGTTAGGCAGCAAGGCCTCTATAGCCTGGCTATAGTGTTAGGCAGCAAGGCCTCTATAGGCTGGCTATAGTGTTAGGCAGCAAGGCCTCTATAGGCTGGCTATAGTGTTAGGCAGCAAGGCCTCTATACCCTGGCTATAGTGTTAGGCAGCAAGGCCTCTATACCCTGGCTATAGTGTTAGGCAGCAAGGCCTCTATAGCCTGGCTATAGTGTTAGGCAGCAAGGCCTCTATAGCCTGGCTATAGTGTTAGGCAGAAAGGCCTCTATAGGCTGGCTATAGTGTTAGGCAGCAAGGCCTCTATACCCTGGCTATAGTGGCAGGCAGCAAGGCCTCTATACGCTGGCTATAGTGTTAGGCAGCAAGGCCTCTATAGCCTGGCTATAGTGTTAGGCAGCAAGGCCTCTATAGCCTGGCTATAGTGTTAGGCAGCAAGGCCTCTATAGGCTGGCTATAGTGTTAGGCAGCAAGGCCTCTATAGGCTGGCTATAGTGTTAGGCAGCAAGGCCTCTATAGGCTGGCTATAGTGTTAGGCAGCAAGGCCTCTATAGGCTGGCTATAGTGTTAGGCAGCAAGGCCTCTATAGGCTGGCTATAGTGTTAGGCAGCAAGGCCTCTATAGGCTGGCTATAGTGTTAGGCAGCAAGGCCTCTATAGGCTGGCTATAGTGTTAGGCAGCAAGGCCTCTATAGGCTGGCTATAGTGTTAGGCAGCAAGGCCTCTATAGGCTGGCTATAGTGTTAGGCAGCAAGGCTTCTATATAGTGGCAGGCAGCAAGGCCTCTATAGGCTGGCTATAGTGTTAGGCAGCAAGGCCTCTATAGGCTGGCTATAGTGTTAGGCAGCAAGGCCTCTATAGGCTGGCTATAGTGTTAGGCAGCAAGGCCTCTATAGGCTGGCTATAGTGTTAGGCAGCAAGGCCTCTATAGCCTGGCTATAGTGTTAGGCAGCAAGGCTTCTATATAGTGGCAGGCAGCAAGGCCTCTATAGGCTGGCTATAGTGTTAGGCAGCAAGGCCTCTATAGGCTGGCTATAGTGTTAGGCAGCAAGGCCTCTATACCCTGGCTATAGTGTTAGGCAGAAATGCCTCTATAGGCTGGCTATAGTGTTAGGCAGCAAGGCCTCTATAGGCTGGCTATAGTGTTAGGCAGCAATGCCTCTATAGGCTGGCTATAGTGTTAGGCAGCAAGGCCTCTATAGGCTGGCTATAGTGTTAGGCAGCAATGCCTCTATAGGCTGGCTATAGTGTTAGGCAGCAATGCCTCTATAGGCTGGCTATAGTGTTAGGCAGCAAGGCCTCTATACCCTGGCTATAGTGTTAGGCAGCAAGGCCTCTATACCCTGGCCATAGTGTTAGGCAGCAAGGCCTCTATACCCTGGCTATAGTGTTAGGCAGCAAGGCCTCTATACCCTGGCTATAGTGTTAGGCAGCAATGCCTCTATAGGCTGGCTATAGTGTTAGGCAGCAAGGCCTCTATAGCCTGGCTATAGTGTTAGGCAGCAAGGCCTCTATAGGCTGGCTATAGTGTTAGGCAGCAAGGCCTCTATACCCTGGCTATAGTGTTAGGCAGCAAGGCCTCTATACCCTGGCTATAGTGTTAGGCAGCAAGGCCTCTATAGCCTGGCTATAGTGTTAGGCAGCAAGGCCTCTATAGCCTGGCTATAGTGTTAGGCAGCAAGGCCTCTATAGGCTGGCTATAGTGTTAGGCAGCAAGGCCTCTATAGGCTGGCTATAGTGTTAGGCAGCAAGGCCTCTATACCCTGGCTATAGTGTTAGGCAGCAAGGCCTCTATACCCTGGCTATAGTGTTAGGCAGCAAGGCCTCTATAGCCTGGCTATAGTGTTAGGCAGCAAGGCCTCTATAGCCTGGCTATAGTGTTAGGCAGCAAGGCCTCTATAGGCTGGCTATAGTGTTAGGCAGCAAGGCCTCTATACCCTGGCTATAGTGGCAGGCAGCAAGGCCTCTATACCCTGGCTATAGTGTTAGGCAGCAAGGCCTCTATAGCCTGGCTATAGTGTTAGGCAGCAAGGCCTCTATAGCCTGGCTATAGTGTTAGGCAGCAAGGCCTCTATAGGCTGGCTATAGTGTTAGGCAGCAAGGCCTCTATAGGCTGGCTATAGTGTTAGTCAGCAAGGCCTCTATAGGCTGGCTATAGTGTTAGGCAGCAAGGCCTCTATAGGCTGGCTATAGTGTTAGGCAGCAATGCCTCTATAGGCTGGCTATAGTGTTAGGCAGCAAGGCCTCTATAGGCTGGCTATAGTGTTAGGCAGCAAGGCTTCTATATAGTGGCAGGCAGCAAGGCCTCTATAGGCTGGCTATAGTGTTAGGCAGCAAGGCCTCTATAGGCTGGCTATAGTGTTAGGCAGCAAGGCCTCTATAGGCTGGCTATAGTGTTAGGCAGCAAGGCCTCTATAGGCTGGCTATAGTGTTAGGCAGCAAGGCCTCTATAGCCTGGCTATAGTGTTAGGCAGCAAGGCTTCTATATAGTGGCAGGCAGCAAGGCCTCTATAGGCTGGCTATAGTGTTAGGCAGCAAGGCCTCTATAGCCTGGCTATAGTGTTAGGCAGCAAGGCCTCTATAGGCTGGCTATAGTGTTAGGCAGCAAGGCCTCTATAGCCTGGCTATAGTGTTAGGCAGCAAGGCCTCTATAGCCTGGCTATAGTGTTAGGCAGCAAGGCCTCTATAGGCTGGCTATAGTGTTAGGCAGCAAGGCCTCTATAGCCTGGCTATAGTGTTAGGCAGCAAGGCCTCTATAGGCTGGCTATAGTGTTAGGCAGCAAGGCCTCTATAGGCTGGCTATAGTGTTAGGCAGCAAGGCCTCTATAGCCTGGCAATAGTGTTAGGCAGCAAGGCCTCTATAGGCTGGCTATAGTGTTAGGCAGCAATGCCTCTATAGGCTGGCTATAGTGTTAGGCAGCAAGGCCTCTATAGCCTGGCCATAGTGTTAGGCAGCAAGGCCTCTATAGGCTGGCTATAGTGTTAGGCAGCAAGGCCTCTATAGGCTGGCTATAGTGTTAGGCAGCAAGGCCTCTATAGCCTGGCTATAGTGTTAGGCAGCAAGGCCTCTATAGCCTGGCTATAGTGTTAGGCAGCAAGGCCTCTATAGGCTGGCTATAGTGTTAGGCAGCAAGGCCTCTATAGGCTGGCTATAGTGTTAGGCAGCAAGGCTTCTATATAGTGGCAGGCAGCAAGGCCTCTATAGGCTGGCTATGGTGTTAGGCAGCAAGGCCTCTATAGGCTGGCTATAGTGTTAGGCAGCAAGGCCTCTATAGGCTGGCTATAGTGTTAGGCAGCAAGGCTTCTATATAGTGGCAGGCAGCAAGGCCTCTATAGGCTGGCTATAGTGTTAGGCAGCAAGGCCTCTATAGGCTGGCTATAGTGTTAGGCAGCAAGGCCTCTATAGGCTGGCTATAGTGTTAGGCAGCAAGGCCTCTATAGGCTGGCTATAGTGTTAGGCAGCAAGGCCTCTATAGGCTGGCTATAGTGTTAGGCAGCAAGGCTTCTATATAGTGGCAGGCAGCAAGGCCTCTATAGGCTGGCTATAGTGTTAGGCAGCAAGGCCTCTATAACCTGGCTATAGTGTTAGGCAGCAAGGCTTCTATATAGTGGCAGGCAGCAAGGCCTCTATAGGCTGGCTATAGTGTTAGGCAGCAAGGCTTCTATATAGTGGCAGGCAGCAAGGCCTCTATAGGCTGGCTATAGTGTTAGGCAGCAAGGCTTCTATATAGTGGCAGGCAGCAAGGCCTCTATAGACTGGCTATAGTGGCAGGCAGCATGGCTTCTATATAGTGACAGGCAGCAAGGTTTCTATATAGTGGCAGGCAGCAAGGCTTCTATATAGTGGCAGGCAGCAAGGTTTCTATATAGTGGCAGGCAGCAAGGTTTCTATATAGTGGCAGGCAGCAAGGTTTCTATATAGTGGTAGGCAGCAAGGTTTCTATATAGTGGCAGGCAGCAAGGTTTCTATATAGTGGCAGGCAGCAAGGCTTCTATATAGTGGCAGGCAGCAAGGCTTCTATATAGTGGCAGGCAGCAAGGTTTCTATATAGTGGCAGGCAGCAAGGTTTCTATATAGTGGCAGGCAGCAAGGTTTCTATATAGTGACAGGCAGCAAGGTTTCTATATAGTGGCAGGCAGCAAGGTTTCTATATAGTGGCAGGCAGCAAGGTTTCTATATAGTGGCAGGCAGCAAGGTTTCTATATAGTGGCAGGCAGCAAGGTTTCTATATAGTGGCAGGCAGCAAGGTTTCTATATAGTGGCAGGCAGCAAGGCTTCACTCGGTCCATTTTCTTTTTCACTCAAAGTGCCTTGAAATGGAAATTGGATTCCCCCCTGCCAGTTGCAATGTGGCTATCAGAAGTTAATAGTTGTATCCCACTGGAGAAAATTACTTACCGCTTGAGGAATAAGTTAAATACATTTTACAGAATTTGGCAACCTTTTATTGACTATATGGAGAATCTCCCCCCACATCACATTGAATGAATCTCTATATTATCCTTATATAATGTTTCACACGTAATGTATAATATGTAGAATACGGCAGGTGACCATATGATCCAATGTCTCATTATAATTTTTTTTTTATTGTATGTTTGTATATATAATTATAATTTGTTTTATTTTTTCTTTCTTTGTTACGCTCATCTGTTACTGTCACTTTGTCCTACTGTTGTCTAATATCTTTTCACGTTTGTCTTGAATGTTGTTAATTGGAAAATGCAAAAAGAAAATATTCAAAAAAATAAAAGTGCCTGTCTGCAGTCTCCATCAGTATACAGTGGAAAATGAACTAATCAACCCTTTGATATGAGCCCTGCATAATGTTGGCATCACGCATATTTGTAATGTTTTGTTATTTTATGTGTTTTTGTATTATTTTTTATTACATTTAATTTCCTGCTTGGAAAGTCACTTTCAACATGTGGTTGGTTTTTCATTTAAAGTAAACATGACACAAACAAGCAGAAACACAGACAGAGTAGTGGTCTGGTCCATGGTGTAGTGAACTGGACCAGGGTGTAGTGATCTGGACCAGGGTGTAGTGGTCTGGACCATGGTGTAGTGGTCTGGTCCAGGGTGTAGTGGTCTGGACCAGGGTGTAGTGGTCTGGGCCAGGGTGTAGTGGTCTGGACCAGGGTGTAGTGGTCTGGACCAGGGTGTAGTGGTCTGGGCCAGGGTGTAGTGGTCTGGACCAGGGTGTAGTGGTCTGGACCAGGGTGTAGTGGTCTGGGCCAGGGTGTAGTGGTCTGGACCAGGGTGTAGTGGTCTGGACCAGGGTGTAGTGGTCTGGACCAGGGTGTAGTGGTCTGGGCCAGGGTGTAGTGGTCTGGGCCAGGGTGTAGTGGTCTGGACCAGGGTGTAGTGGTCTGGACCATGGTGTAGTGGTCTGGACCATGGTGTAGTGGTCTGGACCAGGGTGTAGTGAACTGGACCAGGGTGCAGCGAACTGGACCAGGGTGTAGTGAACTGGACCATGGTGTAGTGGTCTGGACCAGGGTGCAGTTATCTGGACCAGGGTGCAGCGGCTTAGTGTCTTCCAGAAAGGGTGTTGGAGTGATGAGGGCTATCCTGTCACAAGCTGCCGAGTGGGAAGAGCCGTCCGGGTACAATGGACAGGACAAACAGGCCAAATACACACACACACACACACACACACACACTGTCTAAATGACTATCGCCCGTAGCACTCACATCTGTAGCCCCCATCATAGGTCGGTCTGTGCTATTTAAGATGAGGTAGGGTGTTTTTTTTTTTTTTGCATGACCTTATTTCTACACTGAACAAAAATAGAAACGCAACATGTAAAGTGTCGGTCCCATGTTTCATGAGCTGAAATAAAACATCTCCAACATTTTCCATACGCACAAAAAGCTAAATTCTCTCAAATGCTGTGGACAAATTTGTTAAATATCCCTGTTTCTCCTTTGCCAAAATAACACCTGACAGGTGTGGTATATCAATAATCTGATTAAACAACATGATCATTACTCAGGTGCAACTTTTGCTGGGGACAATAATCGGCCACTCGAAAATGTGCAGTTTTGTCAGGCAACACAATGCTACAGATGTCTCAAGTTTTGAGGGAGCATGCTTCCAATGTCGTTTTAGAGAATTTAGCAGTACGTCCAACCGGCCTCACAACTGCAGACCATTTGTAACCACGCGAGCCCAGGACCTCCACATCCAAAAAAACGAATTCTGATTGGCTGGGCCTGGCTCCCCAGTGGGAGGGCCTGGCTGCCAAGGGGTGGGCCTATGCCCTCCCAAGCCCACCCATGGCTGCACCCCTGGCCAGTAATGTGAAATCCATAGATTAGGGCCTAATGAATTCATTTCAATTTACTGATTTCCTTATATGAACTGTAACTCAGTAAAATCTTTGAAATTGTTATATGCTGCATTTATATTTTTGTGCAGTATATTACAGCACATTGGGTGACTGATTTATATGTCACACCCAGCTCAATGTAACATTGATAGGTTTAGGCTACTACATGATACTCAAATGTTCCCTTTACCCATCACTTTCATAGCAACAACATACAAACAGCATGATCCTTTTGCTTGTTGTATATGTAATTCCTTCTCACAACTATCGACACACTCTCCACTCACCTTTTCCCTTCACTTGTGGACTTCAGTGAACAACACATCAACTGTAAAGCAAAACCTTCATATCATGATGCTAACTGCTACATATAGCCTACATCTTTGTCACGTCATAGTCAACTAGAACTACTAGAACTGATGCATTAGTAAACCCGCTACAATCATGCAGTACAGTGTACTGTCAGAAAGCAGTTTAGCAGTTACACTGGCGGACCCCTATGGCAATAAATTCATAAAACCAAAAGCTTACCTTGGAAGAGTTCCAGTGTTGTGTTGGATAGTCATAGCCAGCTAGCTAACATAACATCCCTCTCTGTTTGAGCAGGGCGTTTGAGTAGGCTAAACTACCTAGCTGCATTTGCTAGCTAAGTGAAAGTGAAAGTAAAGTATTTCTCTTTCTTTTCTCTCTGCATTGTTGGGAAGCATTTAACTGTTAGTTTAACTGCATTTATCTGCATTTAACTGTTAGTTATTTAACTGTTAGTTCTCTCAGCCTGTTGTTTATGAAGCATGTGACAAATACAATTGAATTGTATTTGACCCAATGCTCATGCTGTATGGGATTGTTACATCACCAGGTGGTAAATTGGTTAATAGACCAATAAGAAACAGAGTCCCAAACCTATCTGCCAATAAAAGCTATTTTACACTGATCCCCTCCCCACTCAGATCATTCCCAGACAGGCCAAGCAAAATTCTTGCTTGAGAAATTGCTCTTTGCTGAGAAGCTATTTTTGTTTATTTTTGACCATTTTAATTAAAAACAGTTACAGTAAGGTACTTCATTGTTACCCAGAAAGTTACTTGATATTGAGATAAAAAATGGCTGCAACGGACCTTTTAATCTTTGGTCAGACCTCCCATTGACCCTTCCCGGGTCTAACTCTTCCCTGGCCTTATGGCCCTTTAAGCCAGGGTATTAAGATAAACATAAACATGTATCTTGAGTTCCTCATTAGGACCTTTTAACGTTGATGAGCTTCTCTATCCTCTTTTTATCATATTTTCCCCTGGCATGGCACACTGTACCTTTTCCTCAGCCTTCCCCTACTCTGTTATCCTCACCAGCCTCTCTCCATCCTCCATCTCTCTCTCTCTCTCCGTGTAAGAACTCTTGCTCATCCCTGCTGTAGGTCTCTTCCTAGGTATCTAATCAGTGGTCTGTCCAGTCGTCATCGCCAACTCTCTCTCTCTCTCTCTCTCAATTTAAATTCAAATGAATGAAATTGAAGGGCTTCATTGTCATGGGAAACATATGGTAACATTGCCAAAGCAAGTGAAGTAGCGCATAAAAATAAGTCAAATAAAAAATAAAAATGAACAGTAAACATTATTTTAATGGATTCACTCACAAAAGTGTATTTATTTAACTTTATTTAACTAGGCAAGTCAGTTAAGAACAAAATCTTATTTACAATGACGGCCTACCAAAAGGTCTCCTGTGGGGACAGGGGCCTGGGATTATAAAAAAAAAAATATATATATATATATAGGTCAAAACACATATCACAACAAGAGAGACACAACACTACATAAAGAGAGACCTAAGACAACAACATAACAAGGCAGCAACACATGACAACACATCCTGGTAGCAACACAACATGACAACAACATGGTAGCAACACAGCATGGTAGCAGCACAAACACATGGTACAAACATTATTTGGCAAAGTCAACAGCACAAAGGTCAAGAAGGTAGAGACAACAATACATCATACAAAGCAGCCACAACTGTCAGTAAGAGTGTCCATGATTGAGTCTTTGACTGAAGAGATTGAGATAAAACTGTGCAGTTTGAGTGTTTGTTGCAGCTCGTTCCAGTCGCTCATTCCAGTTCAAATGTCATATTATGTGCAAATAGTTCAAGTACAAAAGGGAACATAAATAAACATAAATATGAGTTGTATTTACAATGGTTTTTGTTCTTCACTGGTTGCTCTTTTCTTGTGGCAACTGGTCACAGACATTGCTGCTGTGATGGTCTCTAATATGGTCATGCATTTGGCAGGAGGTTAGGAAGTGCAGCTCAGTTTCCACCTCATTTTGTGGGCAGTGTACACATAGCCTGTCTTCTCTCAAGAGCCAGGTCTGCCTACCTCGACCTTTCTCAATAGAAAGGCTATGCTCATTGAGTCTGTACATAGTCGAAGCTTTCCTTAAGTTTGGGTCAGTCCCAGTGGTCAAGTATTCAGCCATTGTGTAATCTCTGTTTAGGGCAAAATTGCATTCTAGTAAGTTCTGTTTTTTGTTGATTCTTTCCAATGTGTCAAGTAATTATGTTTTTGTTTTCTCATGATTTGGTTGGGTCTAATTGTGTTGCTGTCCTGGGGCTCGTGGGGTCTATTTGTGTTTGTGAACAGCGCCCCAGGACAAGCTTGCTTAGGGGACTCTTCTCCAGGTTCATCACACTGTAGGTGATGGCTTTGTTATGGAAGGTTTGGGAATCACTTCCTTTTTAGGTGTTTGTAGAATTTAACAGCTATTTTCTGGATTTTGATAATTAGCAATTATCGGCCTAATTTTGCTCTGCATGCATTATTTTGTGTTTTACATTGAACACGGGGGATATTTTTAAGGATTTCTGCATGCAGAGTCTCAATTTGGTGTATGTCCCATTTAGTGAATTATTGGTTGGTGAGCGGACCCAAGACCTCACAACCATAAAGGGAAATGGGTTCTATAATTGATTCAAGTATTTTTAGCCAGATCCTAATTGGTATGTTCCTTTTGATGGCATAGAAGGCCCTTCTTGCCTTGTGGAAGTTACCTATGGCGCTGATGTTTAGGCCGAGGTATGTATATTTTTTTGTGTACTCTAGGACAACGGTGTCTAGATGGAATTTGTATTTGTGGTCCTGGCAACTGGACCTTTTTTGGAACACCATTATTTTTGTCTTACTGAAATCTACTGTTAGGGCCAAGGTCTGACAGAACCTGTGCAGATGATCTAGATGCTGCTGTAACCCCTCCTTAGTGGGAAACCGTAGCACCAGGTCATCTGTGTACAGCAGACACTTGATTTCAGTGTTGTGTAGGGTGAGACCAGTTGCAGCAGATTCTTCTTCTGTTTTAGCCAAATCATTCATGTTAAATATTGTTTGACTTATTGAGCAGCCCTTCTTGACTCTACGTCTCTGAGAGAAGAAGTCTGTTTGCTTGTTGTCAATTTTATCGGCACATTTGTTTTTATTGTACATTGATTTAATAATATCATACCACTTTCAATTAGTTTATTAAAAAAAATACCTTTGTGCCAAATTGAATCAAAGGCTTTCTGGAAGTCTTCAAAACATGAGCGGATTTTGACTTTATTTTGGTTTACTTGTTTGTCAGAGGGTATAAATGTGGTCTGTTGTGGCAATTTTGGCTTCTGCTCAGGATGTTGTGTTCATCAAGGACATTACGTACTGTACATTAGTCTGCTCTTCATGATACTGCACAGAATTTCCCCCTAGTTGCTGTTAATGCAAATTTCTCTGTAAATATGTGGGTCAAATTTGTCTCCATTTTTAGAAATTGGTGTGATCAATCCTTGGTTCCAAATATCGGGGAAAATACCTGCAGTGAGGATAATGTTGAAGAGTTGAGTATAGCCAATTTTAATTTGTGGTCTTTATACGTGATCATTTCATTTAAAATACCATCAGCACCACAGGATGCGTAGTTTTTCCAATAATAATCTTTGACTGCTAATTCAAGGATTTGTAATTTGTCTTGTACATCTTTTTGTTCCGGGCTCTTTGTTATATTGCTGTAGAGGTTTGAAAAGTGATTACTCCACATATCGCCATTTTGGATAGCCAACTCCTCATGTGGTTTGTTTAATTTATTCAAATTCTCCCAGAAGGGGTTTGATTCTATGGATTCCTCATATTCCATCCGGCTGATTTCTTCCTTTTTTATTCTTAGGGTATTTGTATTGCTTCAGTGTTTCTCTATATTGAAGGCCTGTATTTTTGTTTTCTGCATCTCTGTTTTTTTTTGTTAGATATAGAGTGTATTTGGAAAGTATTCAGACACCCTTGACTTTAAAAAAAAATAATTATGTTTGAGCCTTATTCTACAATTGATTCAATATTTTTTCCCCCTCATCAATCTACACACAATACCCCATAATGACAAAGCGAAAACAGGTTTTTAGACTTTCTTGCACATAAAAAAAAAGAAATTCTTTAATTGACATAAGTATTCAGACCCTTTGTTATGAGACTTGAAATTGAGCTCAGGTGCATCCTGTTTCCATTGATCATCCTTGAGATGTTTCTACTCATTCATTGGAGTCCAGCATTGGTAAATTCAATTGATTGGACATGATTTAGAAAGGCGCACACCTGTCTATAAGGTCCCACGGTTGACAGTGCATGTCCGATCAAAAACCAAGCCATGAGGTTGAAGGATTTGTCCGTAGAGCTCCGAGACAGGATTGTGTCGAGGCACTGATCTGGGGAAGGGTACCAAAATATTTCTGCAGCATTGAAGGTACCAAAGAACATAGTGGCATTACAGTGCCTTGCAAAGTATTCAACCCGCTTAGCATTTTTCCTATTTTGTTGCATTACAACCTGTAATTTCAATAGATTTTTATTTGGATTTCATGTAATGGACATGTAAAATAGTCCAAATTTGTGAAGTGAAAATATAAAAAAGACTTGTTTCAAAAAATTCAAAAAAGTTTAAAATGGAAAAGTGGTGTATGCATACAGTGGGGCAAGAAAGTATTTAGTCAGCCACCAATTGTGCAAGTTCTCCCACTTAAAAAGATGAGAGAGGCCTGTAATTTTCATCATAGGTACACTTCAACTATGACAGACAAAATGAGAAAAAAAATCCAGAAAATCACATTGTAGGATTTTTAATGAATTTATTTGCAAATTATGGTGGAAAATAAGTATTTGGTCACCTACAAACAAGCAAGATTTCTGGCTCTCACAGACCTGTAACTTCTTCTTTAAGAGGCTCCTCTGTCCTCCACTCGTTACCTCTATTAATGGCACCTGTTTGAACTTGTTATCAGTATAAAAGACACCTGTCCACAACCTGCCAATCATATAGAGACATACCACAAGAAACTTGCAGCTGCAATTGCTGCAAAAGGTGGCTCTATAAAGTGGGGGGGGTGAATAGTTATGCACGCTCAGGTTTTCTGTTTTTTTGTATTACTTCTTGTTTGTTTCACCCCCAAAATATAAAGTGTCTTCAAAGTGGTAGGCATGTTGTGTAAATCAAATGATACAAACCCCCCCAAAATCCATTTTATTCGAGGATGTAAGGCATCAAAATTTGAAAAATTCCGAGGGGGGTGAATACTTTCGCAATCCACTGTAAATGGATGAAGTTAGGAACCACCAAGACTCTTCCTATAGCTGACCACCTAGCCAAACTGAGCAATCGGGGGAGAAGAGCCTTGGTCAGGGAGGGGACCAAGAACCAAATGGTCACTCTGACAGAGCTCCAAAGTTCTTCTGTGGAGATTGGAGAACCTTCCAGAAGTACAACCATCTCTGCAGCACTCCACCAATCAGACCTTTACGGTAGAGTGGCCAGATGGAAGCCTCTCCTCAGTAAAAGGCACATGACAGCCCGCTTGGAGTTTGCCAAAAGGCAACAAAAGGACTATCAGACCATAAGAAACAAGATTTTCTGGTGTGATGAAACCAATATTGACTCTTTGGCCTGAATGTCAAGTGTCATGTCTGGAGGAAACCTGGCACCATCCCTAAGGTGAAGCATGGTGGTGGCAGGATCATGCTGTGGGGATGTTTTTCAGCAGTAGAGACTGGGAGACTTGTCAGGATCGAGGGAATGAAGAATGGAGCAAAGTACAGAGAGATCATTGATGAAAACCTGCTCCAGATGGCTCAGGGGCAAAGGTGCACCTTCTAACAGAACAACGAACCTAAGCACACAGCCAAGACAATGCAGGAGTGACTTCGGGACAAGTCTCTGAATGTCTTTGAGTGTCCAACCTGACAAAGCTTGAGAGGATCTGCAGAGAAGAATGGAGAAACTCTCCAAATACAGGTGTGCCAAGCTTGTAGCATCATACCCAAGAAGACTCGAGGCTGTAATCGCTGCCAAAGGTGCTTCAACAAGTACTGAGTGAAGTGTCTGAATACTTATGTAAATGTGATATTTCAGTCTTATTTTTATTACATTTGAAAAATTCTCCAAAAACCTGTTTTTGCTTAGTCATTATGGTGTATTGTGTGTAGATTTATGAGGGGAAAAAATAATTTAATCCATTTTAGAATAAGGCTGTAATATAACAACATGTGGAAAAAGTCAAGGGGCCTGAATATTTTCCGAATGCAGTATATTTCTCAATGACTTCTTCAGATTTCTGTAATAATTTTCGAACTATATTTCAATCGCTTGCTTGCTCTTCTGTTTCAGTAGATTAAATCAAATCAAATTTTATTAGTCACATGCGGAACATAGAACAGGTGTAGACCTTACAGTGAAATGCTTACTTACGAGCCCCTAACCAACAATGTAGTTAAACAAATATGGATAAGAATAAGAAATAAAAGGAAGTAATTAAGGAGCAGCAGCAAAATACCAATAGCGAGACTACAGTTGAAGTCGGAAGTTTACATACACCTTAGCCAAATACATTTAAACTCAGTTTTTCACAATTCCTGACATTTAATAGTTGTAAAAAAAAACTGTTTTAGGTCAGTTAGGATTACCACTTCATTTTAAGAATGTGAAATGTCAGAATAATAGTAGAGAATTATTTATTTCAGCTTTTATTTCTTTCATCACATTCCCATAGGGTCAGAAGTTTACATACACGCAATTAGTATTTGGTAGAATTGCCTTCACATTGTTTAACTTGGGTCAAATGTTTCAGGTAGCCTTCCACAAGTTGGGTGAATTTTGGCCAATTCCTGCTGACACAGCTGGTGTAACTGAATAAGGTTAGTAGGCCTCCTTGCTTGCACACGCTTTTTCAGTTCTGCCAACACATTTTCTATAGGTTTGAGGTCAGGGCTTTGTGATGGCCACTCCAATACCTTGACTTTGTTGTCCTTAAGCCATTTTGCCACAACTTTGGAAGTATGCTTGGGGTCATTGTCCATTTGGAAGACCCATTTGCGACCAAGCTTTAACTTCCTGACCGATGTCTTGAGATGTTGCTTCAATATATACATATAATTGTCCCTCCTCATGAAACCATCTATATTGTGAAGTGCACCAGTCCCTCCTGCAGCAAAGCACCCCCACAACATGATGCTGCCACCCCCGTGCTTCACTGTTGGGATGGTGTTCTTCGTCTTGCAAGCCTCCCCCTTTTTCCTCCAAACATAATGATGGTCATTATGGCCAAACAGTTCCATTTTTGTTTCATCAGACCAGAGGACATTTCTCCAAAAAGTACAATCTTTGTCCACATGTGCAGTTGCAAACCGTAGTCTGACTCTTTTTTGGCAGTTTTGAAGCAGTGGCTTCTTCCTTGCTGAGCGGCCTTTCAGGTTATGTCGATATACAGTAGTACTCGTTTTACTGTGGATATAAATACGTTTGTACCCATTTCCTCCAGCATCTTCACAAGGTCCTTTGCTGTTGTTCTGGGATTGATTTGCACTTTTCGCACCAAAGGGCCTTCATCTCTAGGAGACAGAACGAGTCTCCTTCCTGAGCGGTATGACGGCTGCATGGTCCCATGGTGTTTATACTTTCGTACTATTGTTTGTACAGATGAGCGTGGCACCTTCAGGCATTTGGAAATTGCTCCCAAGGATTAACCAGACTTGTGGAGGTCTCCAATTTCTTATCTGAGGTCTTGGCTGATTTATTTTGATTTTCCCATGATGTCAAGCAAAGAGACACTGAGTTTGAAGGTAAGCCTTGAAATACATCCACAGGTACACCTCCAATTGACTCAAATGATGTCAATTAGCTTATCAGAAGCTTCTAAATCAATGACATAATTTTCTGGAATTTTCCAAGCTGTTTAATGGCACAGTCAACTTAGTGTATGTAAACTTCTGACCCATTGGAATTGTGATACAGTAAATTATAAGTGAAATAATCTGTCTAAACAATTGTTGGAAAAAGTGCCTGTCATGCACAAAGTAGATGTCCTAACCGACTTGCCAAAACCATAGTTTGTTAACAAGAAATGTGTGGAGTGGTTGAAAATGAGTTTAAATGACTCCAACCTAAGTGTATGTAAACCTCCGATTTCAACTGTATATACAGGGGTGTACCGGTACAGATTCATTGCGCTGGAGCACCAGTTAGTTGAGGTAATATGTACATGTTGGTAGAGTTATTATAGTGACTATGCATAGATGATAACATCAGAGAGTAGCAGCGGAGTAAAAGAGGGGGGTCAATGCAAATAGTCTGGGTAGCCATTTGATTAGGTGTTCAGGAGTCCTATGGCTTGGGGGTAGAAGCTGTTTAGAAGCCTCTTGGACCTAGACTTGGTGCTCCGGTACCACTTGCCATGTGTTAGCAGAGAGAACAGTCTATGACTAGGGTGGCTGGAGTCTTTGACAATTTTTAGGGCCTTCTTCTAGCACCGCCTGATATAGAGGTCCTGTGCTCCATTTCAATTTTTCCCTTTGTCATAGTTGTTTCTTATTTTTATTCAGGGAGTGGATCAGCTTAAATATTGTGGATAAATTGCTACTTCCATCTATGTTTTTGGCTGCATCATTTCCAATCCCCAATATATGTTTTGGTAAATATACAGTGGGGAGAACAAGTATTTGATACACTGCCGATTTTGCAGGTTGTCCTACTTACAAAGCATGTAGACGTCTGTCATTTTTATCATAGGTACACTTCAACTGTGAGAGACGGAATCTAAAACAAAAATGCAGAAAATCACATTGTATGATTTTTAAGTAATTCATTTGCATTTTATTGCATGACATTTGATCACCTACGAACCAGTAAGAATTCCGGCTCTCACAAACCTGTTAGTTTTTCTTTAAGAAGCCCTCCTGTTCTCCACTCATTACCTGTATTAACTGCACATTTTTGAACTCATTACCTGTATAAAAGACACCTGTCCACACACTCAATCAAACAGACTCCAACCTCTCCACAATGGCCAAGACCAGAGAGCTGTGTGATGACATCAGGGATAAAATTGTAGACCTGCACAAGGCTGGGATGGGCTACAGGACAATAGGCAAGCAGCTTGGTGAGAAGGCAACAGCTGTTGGCGCAATTATTAGAAAATGGAAGAAGTTGAAGATGACGGTCAATCACCCTCGGTCTGGGGCTCCATGCAAGATCTCACCTCGTGGGGCATCAATGATCATTAGGAAGGTGAGGGATCAGCCCAGAACCAATGCCCGGCAGACCACCCCCAACCCCCCGGATCCCATGGACCCGAAGAGACCGGGACCCATCCTTCGAAAAGAGCACACAGTGCCACCCACAGAGCAGAAGCAGATCAACCACCCTCACCCTCACCCTCACCTCTAATTGTACTATAAATATAGCCATTAAAAAACATATATATATTTAATAAATTCTGTTTACCTTATTTTCTATAATTCGAAATTCATATTTGTAGTAATGTAGGCAGTTTATGCAAATTATTTTTACCTCTCACCAGTCTCGTCATTACTAAAAATTACATTAAAATTACAGTACTGCTGCCAAGGGATGAGCTGTACTCTTAGCCTACCATTGACTATGTACAGACCCAGTGTTCGAAAGTTTCAGGAGCTGTGCTCCATCGAAAGTTTCAGGAGCTGTGCTCCATTTTAGTTTTTCACTTTGTCATAGTAGTTTCTGGGGGGGTATGGGGTGAGGGAAAGGTTGCTGCTTTCTGGTAGGTGTTTATCCCAATGACTGTTAATAGTGCCTGGTTCATCTGCTGTTTGAGCATTCACGTCTCCACAGACCAGTACGTGGCCTTAGGCTTGAAAGTGACTAATCGCCCCATCTAGAATAGAGAAACTCTCTTCATTGAAGTAGGGTGATTCTAAGGGGGAATGTATGTGGCACAGAGGAAGAAGTTTTTATCGGATAAGATACACTCCTTGTTGATTTTTAACCAGATAAAGAATTATCCTGTTTTGACCAATTCGATTGAATGAGTTAGTTCAGATTCATATAGTGATTCGTCCTTGAAAAGTTGCATCATACTGCAGCACACCTTGCGGGCTGCAACAGCATTCTGTGGCACGTCATGTAATTGTCAACCATTTTTTCTGTTAATGCAAGTTAGTGCTAGTATGACCACAAGAGGGCATCTTTGAGAAGCTTTCGATAGTCTTCCATATTGGCATTACCCGAGACGGGGAGAGCACGCGGGAGACCGGCGTTCAAATCCCCGACGGGGAGGATGGAGTAGGCTGTAATTGTAAATAAGAACTTGTTCTTAACTGATTCCATATGTGTTATTTCATAGTTGTGACGTCTTCACTATTTTTCTACAATGTAGAAAATAGTAAAAATAAAGAAAAATCCTGGAATGAGTAGGTGTGTCCAAACATTTTCACTGGTACTTGCTTAATTAATTTGATTAATATTATGGTGTTTCGATTCCAAGATAAATGAAAAAGACTCTGGGTTTTCATTAGGATGGAACATAATATATGGCACTGTACAACGTGACGGTCGGAAGTACAGTACTGGAATATTTAGCTAAAGACTCCCTGTGTTGTGGGGGCAGGGCACGCGGGAAACCGGGCTTCAATTCCCCAACAGGGAAGAAGGAGTAGGCTGTCTTTGTAAATAAAATTTGTTCTTAACTGATTCCATATGTGTTATTTCATAGTTGTGATGTCTTCACTATTAATCTACAATGTAGAAAATAGTAAAAATAAAGAAAAATCCTGGAATGAGTAGGTGTGTCCAAATATGGCGCTATACAACGTGGCGGTCGGGAGTAGGCTGCAGCATAAGTGGATTGGAGGATTCTAAATTAATATCTAAGGGGTAAAACATTATCACACCCTAATTGTAGTGTTACCCGAACTTTCAGTTGAGCGTCCTAGCTCTTTGCCTTCTCTACTTCTCTACCAGAAGTTGATTCTGTTGCTACTGTATGCAACCTCTTGCTGGCTAGTTAGCATTACAAATGACTAATTAGACATTTTTCGACTTTGGGTGTGTTCTTAAATTCTGGAGTGGCTGCACTCATAAATTCAGCGCGTTGTCAGATTGTCAGATGGTAAATTCAGATTGTTTTGCTCTCGGGGCGCACACTGGACGTTCAGGCAAGAGTAGGGTTGATTTGAACGTTCTGGCCTTACAATGGCAGTCAAGCACCCAAGCTAACGTTAGCTAGCTACTTCCAGACACAAATGAGACAACTTTGACCATTTTACTCGCACTAGCAGAGCTGGTTAGGCAGTTTTCGTGTTACCAGAGCGTTGGTGACTGTAACTGTGCTGCTGGAAACAATTTAATTACGATTCAAATTTAATTATGCTTTTTTGACAACGTTTACTGACACTGGCCAAATTCAACGGGTGTTGAGCTCGTGTAAATTCATTATTCTGCGCTCTGGTACACTCAGACGAGAGTGATCTGAAATCGGTGTAGATAGCCAGAGCGAATTTACGAAAGCACCTGAATGTTCATTGACAATGCACAACAACTATACCATTTAGCTAAGCTAAGAATGAAGGGAATAATCAAGTCAATAAACGTTGGGTAGTTAGATAGCTAATATACTGGCAAGTTTGATGTATAAATACTAATGTTAGGTAGCTAGCGAACATACCAGTACATACTGCTGTAATGATATGCTATGTGGTTCGTAAGGCCAGCATAGCTAACAAATTGTCAGCAAACATAACGTGTAAGGTAATTTATTTGAAAGTCCTTACTTTCTTACATTGAGTAACAAGCTCCCCCTAGGTCGTTAGGGCAAATCTGGTCTGTGATAGGGGGGTTTCACACCTAGCTCGGCTATTAGACTATTCTTTAGTAAATGTTTAATAGTCTATTTGTCAGCTATTAGCCCCCCTCTACCAACTTGCAACAAATTGTTGTTACTCCCATCTCATTCCTCGCTCTCTTCCAAACGTTATTCTGCACCTGAGTGGCTCACTTGTGGGCGTGCTGGCAGGATATGGCAACACATTCAGTTGTGCATCAAGAATTCTGCAGAGCAAATTTGCATGAAGGTCTGGTTATTCACAGGCAAATATTTATATGCTATGGAGTTACAGTGGCTTGCAAAAGTATTCACCACCCTTTCCAATGTTACAACCTGGAATTGAAATATATTTTTTGGGGGTTTGTATCATTTGATTTACACAACATGCCTACCACTTAACTTCTCTGCGCTATGGATCCCTTTTACGGGATCATTTTCCTAAACAACCGCTGAATTGCAGGGCGCAAAATATTAAGAACATTTTTATAATCATGCAATCACAAGTGAAATATACCAAAACACAGCTTAGCTTGTTGTTAATCCACCTATCGTGTCAGATTTTGAAAATATGCTTTACAGCGAAAGAAATCCAAGCTTTTGTGAGTGTATCAATCAATGCTAGAACAGCTAGCCCCAAATTAGCATGGTCACGAAAGTCAGAAAAGCAATAAATTGAATCGCTTACCTTTGATAATCTTCGGATGTTTGCACTCACGAGTCTCCCAGTTACACAATAAATGTTATTTTTTTTCGATAAATATGACTTTTATAACAAAAAAACGCCATTTGGGTTGCGCGTTATGTTCAGAAAACTACAGCCTCGTTCCGGTCCTGAAAGGCAGAAGAAAATTCCCAAACGTATCAGATTCAAAAATATTACAAAAAATATTTATAATCATGCAATCACAAGTGAAATATACCAAAACACAGCTTAGCTTGCTGTTAATCCACCTATCGTGTCTGATTTTGAAAATATGCTTTGTAGCGAAAGCAATCCAAGCTTTTGTGAGTGTATCAATCAATGCTAGAACAGTTAGCCTTATTGTAGCTTGGATAGCTTGGTCACGAAAGTCAGAAAAGCAATAAAATTAATCGCTTACCTTTGATAATCTTCGGATGTTTGCACTCACGGGACTCCTAGTTACACAACAAATGTTCTTTTTGTTCGATAAATATTACTTTTCTAACAAAAAAATGCCATTTGGGTTGCGCGTTATGTTCAGAAAACCAAAGCCTCGTTCCGTTCGATGAAAATTCCCAAAATGATCCGTAATGGTCATAGAAACATGTCAAATGTTTTTTATAATCAATCCTCAGGTTGTTTTTAACTTCTAAGCGCTAGGGGTCAGAATATATATATATTTTTTTAAATAACGTGCCCAACGTAAACGGACATTTTCTCTGGCCCAGATCGTACAATATGCATATAATTTACAGATTAGGATAGAAAACACTCCAAAGTTTCCAAAACTGTCAAAATGTTGTCTGTGAGTATAACAATACTTATTCTGAGAGCGAAAACCTAAGAAAATGTAACCCGGAAGTGATATACAAAAAAAATAATCTGTGTTCCCTGTCCCGTCTAACCTCCATTTAAAGGGGTATCAACCAGATTCCTTGTCCAATGGTTTCCTCAGGCTGTGACCAGGCTTTAGACATAGTTTCAGGCTTTTATTTTGAAAAATGAGCGGGTTTTTTCAAAAGTAGTCAGGTGTCCTCTGAATATTTCCTGCGCGCGAGAGAGGGGCACCCCATTTTCCTTTTGTCTCTTAATGAATAGGTTATGGTCCGGGTGAAATATTATCGATTATGTTTGTTAATGCCCTCATTGCCTGGTCTGTGAATTTTGGTGGGCGGCCCCTACTTGGAGGGTTTGTTATGCTGCCATATTCTTTCCCTGATCTGTACTTCTCCACAACTTTGTCCCTGACCTGTTTGGAGAGCTCCTTGGTCTTCATGGTGCCACTTGCTTGGTGGTGCTGCAGACTCTGGGGCCTTGCAGAACAGGTGTGTGTATATATACTGAGATCATCTTAGAACACTTAGATTGCACACAGGTGGACTTTATTTAACTAATTATGTGACTTCTGAAGGTAATTGGTTGCACCAGATCATATTTAGGGGCTTCATAGCAAAGGGGGTGAATACATATGCACGCACGACTTTTCTGTTTACATATTTTGGGAATCGTTTGAAACAAGATTTTTTTTTTTTCATTTCACTTCACAAATTTGGACTATTTCGTCTATTACATGAAATCCAAATAAAAATTCATTTCAATTACAGATTGTAATGGAAAAAACAATGGGTATGAATTATTTTTCTGTGCATATGTGTCTTTTTGTCGAGAGCAAAACTTTATTTTCAATCAAAAAACAATTGTTCTGAAAGCAACTTTTTTCCCACACAAAGGAAGTCATAGGGGACACCTATGAAGAAGGACTGTGTGATGATGGCATCTCAGGTAAGCAGTACTGGTTGTTCTTGCGTCCAACTTTTACATGGCTAGTAGTTAGCTCCTACGATTCAGTGTCGGTTCATAACATTCTACTATATTACTTACATACATACCGTGGAACGATAAATCATGCAATTATTATTCTCAAGCTAACCAAAAGCATTTAGCAACGAATGCCCCTTCTCGCCATTTTCAGGTAAATTAATCTAACTTTCTTTCATGGCAACTCATGAGCAGGCCATGTCCTATTTGTTCATAGTCGATATATAATCATATTTCATGACAGTATAACGGTTAGCTTTTTATACAGAAGGATGAAAGAACACAATATGTCTGTCAGGGTATGCTATTCTGATATGTCTGATGAAGAGTTAGACCAGAAATTCAGTGCCATTAAGGCAAGGATGCCCTATGCAGGCTTTAGAATGGTCAAAGGAAGTCTCAGAGCAATGGGCCATCGGGTACAATGACGAAGAGTTAGGGAGTCTTTGCAGCGTGTAGATGGTACAAGTATCATTGCCAGAATGATCCAGCTTCGTTACATTGCTCGGCAAAAACACTCCGTTCCTGCTCCCCTGTCTCTCGTCCACATTGATACAAATAATAAATTGATAATATCCTAAGATGTATAATGTCTCCATCAAATCTAAGAAGTTATTTGAACTTTTTTTTTCTTACTTATTCGTGGACAAATTTTCAATGATGTATGAAATTGCAGTTGTTCTTCATCAACTGGTAATACATAAATAATGAAGCAGGTTAATAGGTTAAACATTTCAATTTCAATTCCAATGACTTTTTTCAAGATACAACATTGTCATCTTTGGCGGTATAGATGAATTTTCAAGGAAGGTAAGTATATTATTTTGTATACATATTGCATATTTCCCATCACCTAATGAACAACCACACTACCAGTCTAGTGTTAAACTTTCTGTGCTGTATTGACGTATCCTGAAAATGACATCTGCTGCTTTAGAATGAACGGTCATATCTCAGTTATTGTTTTCATATATACAGAAATAAGCTATCTTCTTTACTTTCAGAGTGCGAGCTGATCAAGGAATCACAAATGTAGATATTGCCAGATGTTCACTCTCCGAGGAATGGGCAGTGGAACGCTTTATTGCTGGCAAAAGTGTCCTTAACCAGAGTTTATTAAACTGTTCTGTGTTCTTTTTCTCTCTTCCTCACTGCCTGTCTTGTTGTACATGGAACCTGTCTCACATGCATTAATTAATAAACCCTTAAAATATCAGCTGCTAATTTTCAGATTTACACCACATAAATGTTCACTGAACTCTCTGTTGCGATCTGTTGCTGCCAAGTCATGATTTACCTGGGGATTAGCCTTGCGATAACCAAGTGGTGAGACACATAGCCCTTTATATTTATGTTTCATATACACTCCGATAGGTGTCTGCGTCACGTACAGTCCATAACCCCTCACAGAGGCACACACAACTTGCATTTCTATAACCTAATGACATTATCTTCTATTGTTTGTCCACATGTGTCTGTTTTTCAGCATAAAGTACTCTGTAGCCACTTTGTGAGGACACCAGGTGAGACCACACACACACAATAACAGTATCTCTTCTTCACTTCATCCCTCTCCCCTTCTCCCTAAATCCTCTAGGTTATATCACCTGTGTTGGTGAACCTCTCCCGCATCTGAACTGGCTGACACAGAGGTCACAGCATGATCATAGGTGAGAGGTCACTTGGTCACTTGGTCGGGTCAACAGGAAGTATTATTAAAGTGATGCTTTACATTGAAATACAGATAGAGATGTAGTACTCCCAGAGTTAATGATCCAAGGTCAGTTTTGCATTTCACCTCCTGATTATTGTGATGACTGACCGTGTTAGAATAAAAAAACAAGGCTTAATCATGCTCTCTCTCTATCCATCTGTCTCTCGTCTGCAGGTATGTTTTGATGTGAGAGAGGAAGCCAGTCCCGTTATCGCCAACTCACCTGCTCTTAAGATAACCTTCGGGCCAACTGGTGGCCAAAGTCTGGTTAGGAGACACAGCTAGAGACACTGTAATTGTGATGAACTGAGAGAATATTAGGGTGGCACTGTAATGCATCATATGCTGTCTGCCTCTGTTCTTACCTCTTTCCCCTTCTGTCTTCTACACCTTTCTCCCCACCTCGTCTTTCTTCTTCGTTTTATAATGCACACCATATGTGCATTGAAGTACAGATTGAACTTGTATTTATAATATGTTACAATTATACTATTTATAATGCATGTATTATGTATTTATAACTCCTGGAAAATGAACTTCTTTTAATAAAGCGTTTCACATTCTCCACTGGTTGAAATTAAGTATCTCATTGAAATACTACACCTATCCTGTGTCCTCAGATTAATGCAGATGAAGGGAGTTAGATATGTATAGTTATTTTTTCTGTATACATTAATAACAAATCAGCTTTTTCTGAAATCATGTTTCTAGTCTATTGCATAGTTACAATGTGTAATCATTGATGTCCCAGGAGCAGGAGTGGTAAACACTGTTGAAGTGTATAATTGTATTACATTCATGCAGACACAGCATCATTCAAAGAATGGAGTTTGATACACCTGGTATTGGATTGCACTGAAAAAAAAATGTCTCACAGAGATTCATACCTGAACCGCACCTTTATTTGCCAAGGAAGAGTACATGATCAGTGAATATATATTCAAAGTACAGGCTACAATGTGGGGATCTCATGTGTGGTAATAACTACAGTACATGTATATAAGACTTGCATCCTTGGCACAATACATTTATTATGTTCTACTCTATCCATAGGCTTCAATAATGCCATTCAGACTTGAAGTTGATACTACCACTATGCTAGCTGAGGTATATAGATTGGTATGAATATTAGTTCAGAACCTAAGTTTTAAGGTCCATACACAGATCGGCTACATACTGTAGCTAGCTACACATCCATAGGAATACAGTTATTTTTATTCTCCACTATACAATAAGCAAGTAAATAGTTAGCTAGCTATGTTACTTCAGCTGCATTGCACGGCATGGCAAGCTTACACTATTGTACATTCAATTTGCCGTAAATGCTTTAGCTAGCTAGATTCTTTACATCCACTGTTTCCCAAGACGACAGCCTGGTTTGCTGGTTTTCTCAGGAGTCCTTAAAACATTAAACAACACAAATTACAATGTCATACTCATGTTATAACACCAGCTAGCTTGCTGGCTAATGTTAGCTAATCAGCTAACTTGCTAAATAGTGATTTTAGTAAATTAACTTTATGACAAATAAATATGCACAATCGTTTGTTTCTACATTAACTAACATATTCCTCTCAATTGTACGTTTTTTTGCTTGACCCGTTACAACATTATAATTACTCACATTTGCTTCCACCGTAATGTTTTGTCAGCCATCTTTGCTGAAGAAAGTAACCAGGGACGGGTGGGTCGCGTCAAATTTGTCATTGGAACCAATCAATATGATTGGTCATATTAAAACCTTGGGACACAAATGCATAGTGAGTGCTCTAACTCCCCCTTGTGGTGATAGGATTATCTCCCTATAACCTAGTGGACAGCCAGTGGAAACATCACCTCTGCAACATGTTTCCTGTACGACTACAATATCAACATCGATTTCCTTCAGGAAGTCTGGGTTCCTGCTCTTCAGCCAAAAAGGAGACAACTTCAGTCCAAATTCCAACATGCAACGTAAAAAGATTTCATAAGAGTTTTTTATATTTTCTTTACCTTCAAAATCAGATAATCAAACACAATCACACATGAACTATTAAAATAGTATTTTTCAATTCATGTAAACTCTTATTATGCAAATGCAATTTGTTTATCATTTTAGATAACATTTGTTTAATGCCACTCGCCACTTAATGCCACTTAGTGTCAGGATGGTGGAGTTGTGCTCATCTTTCCATGACCCCTGCCTATCACATGCGAGCCCAGCGGACTCAGCATGTGTTTAATGTCACTAGGCCAGTTACTCCTCTCACAGCCTGTGCGTAGCTCTGCCTGCCAGACTGTAGCTCCTCCAGGTGTGGGTCTGCGGTGGGGATGAGGGAATGGTAGGTCTCATCTGGGCGCGTCTGAAGCTGGGCTGGGGTGGACTGGCGTGCTCTGGCTGTGGTGGGCGTTGAGGTTGGTGGTGCTGTGGCCGTGGCTGGCGGGTCTGGGTGCTAGTCCGCCATGTTGTCTCTCTCTCTCTTTTGTCTCTCTGCATTCTCTCTACCCTCTCTTTCTCTCCTCTCTCTCTCTTCTGTCTCTGCCTTCTCTCTCCCCTCGCTCTCTCTCTCTCTCGTTCGGTTCCCCACGGATTCTGTACAGAGGCATACAGTGAGTGTGGGGGAGGGGGGGGGGGTTATGAACAAACACTTAGGAACATCCTACTGTAGCCGGGGGTAACGGGTGGGGTGGGACCTGTCAATCAGTGTGTATCGGTACTGGAATGTGGGGAATCCCAGACTTCCTCCCGGGTAGGCGTGGTTGGGAGGGGGAGGAATGGGTGGCTCATGGAAAGACGGCATTCTAAAGGGTTCTACTACACACCTGGCAGGAGGGGAATGACATTATCCTACATACATCCAGATAGCTAGATTGTGATCCTGTATGACTCAGTTGGTAAAGCATGGTGTTTGCAAAGCCAGGATTGTGGGTTCGAGTCCTGAGGCCTCCCATAAGTAAATGGATGCACGCATGACTGCATATCGCTTTTATAGCTAAATGCTATATATTATATTATGGCCAGCAGCACAAGCAGTCTCTTGTACCTGGTCAGGTCTTTGTGCAGTGTCTGCTGCGGCTGTAGAGCCTACTAGTGAGAGGTAGGCTCTGCCACATATGTTGCATCTGAAGGACAATTGATTCATCATATGGATTATTCAGCACTCATTTAACTATTGCCATCAGCATAGATTTCTCCCATGTTGTTGTAAGGATCGAAGCTGGAGATGAGAAGCAGGTATAGTGAGTGAACATTTAATAAACAATGGACATGAAACAGAACAGGAACAGCGTCTGGACAGGGGAAAAATAACAATATCAATGCTGACACAGGGAACAAACTGAGAAGCAGACAAATATAGAGGGGGTAATCAACAAAGTAATGGAGTCCAGGTGAGTCCAATATTGCGCAGCTGCGCGTAATGATGGTGTCAGGTGTTCGTAATGAAGGGCAGCCTGGCGCCCTCGAGTGCCAAAAAGGAAGAGCGGGAGCCGGTGTGACAGTACCCCCCTCTTGTCCCACCTGGGCAAGCCTGACGGCCGGCTTCGACATGGGCGATGGACAAGCCGGCTGGTGCGTAGAAGCCCGACGAGCTGGCTGAGGCGTGGGAGCCTGGTGAGCCGGCTGAGACGTGGGAGCCTGACGGGCCGGCTGAGACGTGGGAGCCTGACGGGCCGGCTGAGACGTGGGAGCCTGACGGGCCGGCTGAGACGTGGGAGCCTGGTGAGCCGGCTGAGACGTGGGAGCCTGACGGGCCGGCTGAGACGTGGGAGCCTGACAGGCCGGTTGAGACGTGGGAGCCTGACGGCACGGCTGAAGCATGCCGTGGGATGGGTGTTTGCCGAGCCAACCGGGGCAAGAAGGCCTCTCGAGCCAGCGATTGAAGCCCAGGTGAGCTAGGTGAGGCACCCCCGGTTCCATCGGCGATGGCACCTGGACCCGACATCACCAACCAAAACAAAAAACTCCCAGACAGCAAATATAGAATGGGTAATCAACAAAGTAATGGAGCCCAGGTGAGTTCAAATTGCACAGCAGAGGTAATGATGCTGACAGGTGTGCGTAATGAAGGGCAGCCTTTCGCCCTCGATCGCCAGAGAGGGAGAGTGGGAGCAGGCGTGACAGTTGTAATGGATTTCAATCGGATGTAGCTACAGTAGATGTTAAATCTAAGTTGCTCATCAGTTTTAATATAGACTTTGAATGACTCCCTGCAAAGGCTTTCAATTATACCCCAGAAGAGTGATAAATCATATCAATGATGATTGAGTGCACTCAATTAACGTCTTAATTTTTTAATCAGAAACAAGTATTTTGTGGTCAAATCAAATTTGATTGGTCACATACACATACAGTATTTAGCAGTTGTTATTGCGAGGGTAGGGAAATGCTTGTTTTCCTAGCTCCAACAGTGTAGTATCTAATAGTATCTAAATGTAATGTATTGTAATATTTCCAATGTTAAAAAAAAACGGTAATTTTTCAGATGTGCTGAGCAAGACAAATGTTTTGGGTTACAAACCATAATTATTTGATGATTCTAAGGGAAATTCCCACCTTTCATGGGAGACTACATGGGACATTAAGTGAATGGGAAATCAGTCATGTGTAACTTTTTCAAAGTCATCAGAGTGAATAAATAATGTAATGATAATATATTTAATTTCATAGCAATAAATTACATTTCCTCATAGGGACCATTTAGTATTTCAAATGTTCTCATCACTTAGTGTAGCCTACTACAGTCATAGCTACTTTACTTAGATCCACTGTAGGCCTAACATCCTTAGTGATTTAATTGTAGTGCTTTATAACATTTAAACATGCTTGGTCTCATGCATCTGAGCATTTATAATCTGGTTTAAGAGCTGATCAATGGATTTATGAAGCAATACAATGACCTGGTTTAAGAGCTGATCAATGGATTGATGAAGCAATGTATTCTGGAGACATAAAGCTGACAGACACAGAGCTGGAAGGAGTAGGGGCCATCCCACAGAGCTGGAAGGAGTAGGGGCATTCCCACAGAGCTGGAAGGAGTAGGGGCCATCCCACAGAACTGGAAGGAGTAGGGGCCATCCCACAGAGCTGGAAGGAGTAGGGGCCATCCCACAGAGCTGGAAGGAGTAGGGGCCATCCCACAGAACTGGAAGGAGTAGGGGCCATCCCACAGAGCTGGAAGGAGTAGGGGCCATCCCACAGAGCTGGAAGGAGTAGGGGCCATCCCACAGAACTGGAAGGAGTAGGGGCCATCCCACAGAGCTGGAAGGAGTAGGGGCCATCCCACAGAGCTGGAAGGAGTAGGGGCCATCCCACAGAACTGGAAGGAGTAGGGGCCATCCCACAGAGCTGGAAGGAGTAGGGGCCATCCCACAGAACTGGAAGGAGTAGGGGCCATCCCACAGAGCTGGAAGGAGTAGGGGCCATCCCACAGAGCTGGAAGGAGTAGGGGCCATCCCACAGAGCTGGAAGGAGTAGGGGCCATCCCACAGAGCTGGAAGGAGTAGGGGCCATCCCACAGAGCTGGAAGGAGTAGGGGCCATCCCACAGAGCTGGAAGGAGTAGGGGCCATCCCACAGAACTGGAAGGAGTAGGGGCCATCCCACAGAGCTGGAAGGAGTAGGGACATTCCCACAGAACTGGAAGGAGTAGGGCCATCCTGCCAAGCACACATTCCCTGTACACCTGAGTCCACTCTGTCTCAGTCTGTGCATCGAACACGCACACGCGCCCCTTAAAAGTTATGAATGTCTTCTTGGCTATTCCAAACATACCTGATGTACTTTTGACCAGGGCCCATAGGGTGCCATTTGGGAACAGCCATAGTGTTTTGTGGGGGTGGATAGCAGGCCCTGGGCCCAGGTCCCTCTCAGTGGGGCTGCTGCAAGGATATCCATCAGGCCTGTTACAGCTCGAGTTACCACAGACACATCTGCAGAAAATACACCCTGAAATTGTGTGGCTCCTGCCTTACCACCTGGGCCATCTGCCCCACTCCCAAACCCTCACAGCGCTGCGATGCCCCTCGGTGGCGTTGCTATCCCCATCTGCCCCCCTCCCAACCCCTCGCAGCGCTGCGATGCCGCTCTCTCGCCGCCCTCCCAACCCCTCGCAGCCCTGCCGCTCTCTCGCCCCCTCATCGGCCTCCCTCGCAACCCCTCGCAGCGCTGGGATGCCGCTCTCTCGCCCCCCTCATCGGCCTCCCTCAGCCCACAGACTGCCTGCTTCATTGGGGTTAGCTCTACCCAGCACACTCCTTCTCCTATTCTTCCTCCCCTTGGTTATTATTTTCCCACATTGAACAGACAAAACACAAACTTGTACTACTTTTACTCTTCAGATGTAGCACCAAGTTACCATGCTCTTCAGATGTAGCACCAAGCTACCATGCTCTTCAGATGTAGCACCAAGCTTCCATGCTCTTCAGATGTAGCACCAAGCTACCATGCTCTTCAGATGTAGCACCAAGCTTCCATGCTCTTCAGATGTAGCACCAAGCTTCCATGCTCTTCAGATGTAGCACCAAGCTTCCATGCTCTTCAGATGTAGCACCAAGCTTCCATGCTCTTCAGATGTAGCACCAAGCTTCCATGCTCTTCAGATGTAGCACCAAGCTACCATGCTCTTCAGATGTAGCACCAAGCTTCCATGCTCTTCAGATGTAGCACCAAGCTTCCATGCTCTTCAGATGTAGCACCAAGCTTCCATGCTCTTCAGATGTAGCACCAAGCTTCCATGCTCTTCAGATGTAGCACCAAGCTTCCATGCTCTTCAGATGTAGCACCAAGCTACCATGCTCTTCAGATGTAGCACCAAGCTTCCATGCTCTTCAGATGTAGCACCAAGCTTCCATGCTCTTCAGATGTAGCACCAAGCTTCCATGCTCTTCAGATGTAGCACCAAGCTTCCATGCTCTTCAGATGTAGCACCAAGCTACCATGCTCTTCAGATGTAGCACCAAGCTTCCATGCTCTTCAGATGTAGCACCAAGCTTCCATGCTCTTCAGATGTAGCACCAAGCTTCCATGCTCTTCAGATGTAGCACCAAGCTTCCATGCTCTTCAGATGTAGGAAGTCCCATCTGGTGTTTTAGGTACAACATTAGAGTTTCAGCACCAGACCAGTATGGTACAGCGCCTAGCAGCACTCATTCACCCTGTATGCTGTTTGGATGTGTCTGAGTGTGAAAAAGTGTGTCAATGCTGGCTGAAACCACTATAACGTTCTGTATAGTGTGAATATCCTCCTTCAGAATTTGTGGTTCTGTCCTTGCCCTTCTTCCTTGTCCTAAACAACTTAACTGTGGTGATAGGGGGGCCATTGCATTGACACTTTTTCTAAAACATAACAAAACTAAAACGGTAATGGGGAAATAGTTTATTTTGAACCTTTTCACTTTGTTTGACTACATTCATCTTTTGGTGTTCGACCTTGGAACTCCAAATTAACCCTCAAAATGACCAGAGTGGCCAATTCTCTCCAAACCAAACTACTGAAGCACCATGGAGTGGTATCTGGAGGTGATCTGTGCTATGGCACCGATATAGAACCTATACCATAGAAATAGAATAACTGACAGTCCACCCATTACCTACCCATTGACTTGAATGGGGATACCCATTCTATTATTTATATTTATATGTCCACATTCCACACAGGGAAACATTCAACATCTAATAGAGTGGCCAGAATTGAATAATATTCTCATGTAATGAATTGAATACATTTGGTGTGAGACACTGCCTCCTCCCGAAACAGATCCGTTTTGGGACCCTGAGAAGAGAGAAGACCAACTACATGCCACACAACTCTCCCAACCATTAACAAAAATAAACAAATGTCAGCCATTTGCTGACATTTACTGCCTCTGAGGAGAAGAGAGAGAGCAAAAAGAGAGTGACTGAAAGAAAGAGAGAGGGAGTGAGTTTGGGAAATTAAACTCCCTCTTCATGTCAAGTCAGACGGAACATTCTTTCCATTTCACATCGCCTATATTTCTCTTGTGGCTCAAGAAAGGCAATCTAGTCTTGCTGCAGGGCACTGCACTGACTGACTGACTGACGGGGAAGTCAAGCCAGCCTTGATGCTAGAACAGCACATCCTGAACCTATTCAATGCTCAAATTCCCCTCGTGCTCCAATTTGAATGTTATGAGAATACTTGCCCTTAACAGTTAACAGGGTTAGGCATTTTTATTATTTCTTTCTTTCTGTGTTTGAGCTGGAATAGGAGAATCCTCCTGGGTTGTCCCCCCCCCCTGTCCCCCCCCTGCCCCCCCCCCCTGTCCCCCTCTGCTCAGGTGTCTCCTCGTTGGGGGGGCTTGGCCCCCCTAGCTCCCCTGGCCACGGCCCTCTCTGGCTCTCTCCTATGTAGAGATATTTGTGGTTTGGTAACTGGATCGACCCGGTCCGTCCTAACCAAACACTGGGGTAAATCTAATCCAAACTCACTGACTGGATATATAGAAGTCTAATACTCACTTCCTCTGTGCATTGTTTGATATTTTTCTTATCAGCTTCAAGTGTTGTTGTGATGTTTTCTGATTTATAGCAGATACATTGTCACGTCTGCAGATTGGCTAATTCGCTATTCTTACAATTCCAAGGTACCACAGTGTTCTTTATCCCTCAAGACATAAGGGAGCAAGAAAAAGGGAAACCTTAAAACTGATTAAACCCTTTAGCACATTTTTTTTATTAAAATGCAAGACAAGTAGAAAATTACTCCCTGTATTACAGCCTAGAGATATATTCGGGTGAAGTAGAATAGAAAAAACAGATTTGGGCCTCCCGAATGGTCTAAGGCACTGCATCGCAGTGCTTGAGGCATCACTACAGACCCGGATTTGATCCCATGAGTCGGCTCACAACTGGACCAGCATCGTCCTTGTTAGGGGAGGGTTTGGCCGGCCGGGATTTCCTTGTCCCATCGCGCTCTAGCGACTCCTTGTGGTGGGCTGGGCGCCTGCAAGCTGATTTCGATTACTAGCTGGACGGTGTTTCCTTCGACACATTGGTGCGGCTGGCTTTCGGGTTAAGCAGTGTGTCAAGAAGCGGTGTGGCTTGGCAGGGTCATGTTTCAGAGGCCGCATGGCTCTGGAATTTCGCCTTAGGGGAATTGCAGCGACGGGACAAGACTGTTACTACCAATTGGATATCACGAAAAATGGGTAAAAATAAAATGTAAATAAAAAACAGATCTGTTTTTGAGGAGAAACTAACACGTGATATGGTCTTCATCCCAAATGGCACCCTTTTCCCTATGTAGTGTACTAGTTCAGTACAGAACCCTATAGGCCCTGATAAAAAGTAATGTACTATATAGAGAATAAGGTGCCATTTGGGATGCAGTCATGGTATGGAGCTGGCAGGTTTAGAATGTCTGCCATGACAAAACCCCTGTCTTTTTCTCTGTCAGACCCAGCATGTCATACAGTGTCTGAACCCCTCTTTTTGGGATAGCGGACTGAAAAGTCCTAAGCTGTTTGCATCTTCCCTTAGCCTTAGTCTCACACATTGTGACCATAATTCATAAATACTACCCAGTATAGGCTACCCCACCAACTTCTCTCCTATAGAATACTGTCTGTGTCTGTCTGACACACATCCCTCAGTTCTAAACAACCCTACCCCAGAACACACACAAACAGGCATGAACACATGCATGCACGTACGCACAGACATACACAGACACACACAGACACACATATACACACAAGCGCACATGCACACACCATTCCTCTTTATGAGAGTCCATTCCTTTGAACTGCCAGGGCCCTATGATTTGTCACAGCAGAGTATTTTTCTTTCCCATCTCTCTCTGCAGCTGAAGTAACTG
This sequence comes from Salvelinus alpinus, assembly GCF_045679555.1. NCBI lineage: Eukaryota > Metazoa > Chordata > Actinopteri > Salmoniformes > Salmonidae > Salvelinus > Salvelinus alpinus. The sequence continues at coordinate 88,465,975 of NC_092088.1, read as the reverse complement.
CAGTCCACTTGTTGCCGGGATCCCTGTCTGCACCTCTCAATCAAACTGTCGGAGGGGCCTCTCTCTCCACCTCCTCTCTCTCGCCACCTCCTCTCTCTCTATCTCCTTTATCCACCTCCTCTCTCTCTTTCTCTCCACCTCCTCTTTCTACATAGTACCTCTTTCCACCTATCTTTCTCTTTCTATCCTTCTCCTCTCTGCCTTTCTCTCCTCCCGCCACCTCCTCTGTGAAACACAGCACCTCCTCAGTACCTGTGTATAAATATTCAGGCCGGTGCAGGGAAAGCTATAGAAACAGACTAACTCATGTGGACCACAAACGATCAGAAAACAATATTCCTTTTGCTCACTCCTCAGCAATTCTGAATGAAAAAGTAAGTAATTTAATTTTCTTCTTGGAAAAACAAACCCAAATTGGGCATAAACCACACATTTGCGGCAAGAACATGAAGCACTTGATTTAATGAGATAAGATCCTGCTCTATGAGCTGTGGCCGTTCTCTCCTTGGCCCGTCTCCCATATGCACGACCATTCATTCTACTTTCCCAATGGTTACCATCAGTGAACGGGTTGGTTCCTCTGCTCTAGCCACTCCCCTGCATGAACATCGTAAAAATGACATGGATATTTACAAAACTTCAAACCATAAAAATGTCCTTTTACCTCTAGTTCTTTGGAAAATGATACGGTCATTGGACTGGAACTCGTGGCAATACAACAAAATATAACTATGGTAGATGGAGAAGAGAACCAGCCTAAGAATTACTTTGGTTTCTTTCCCTCCTCTTCTGTGTGCGTTGCATGCTATCCCACAATATGCCATTGTAACCAAACTGGACAGTGTGCTCAGGGCAGACACACGCGTTTCCGTTGCAGTCACTTGACTGTCAATACTCACATATAGATACAGTTGAATTCGGAAGTTTACATACACCTTAGCCAAATACATTTACTACACCTTAGCCAAATACATTTAAAATCTGTTTTTCACAATTCCTGACATTTAATCCTCGTAAAAAATCCCTGTCTTAGGTCAGTTAGCATCACCACTTTATTTTAAGAATGTGAAATGTCAGAATAATATTAGAGAGAATGATTTATTTCAGATTTTATTTATTTCATCACATTCCCAGTAGGTCAGAAATTAACATACACTCAATTAGTATTTGGTAGCATTGCCTATCAATTGTTTAACTTTTCGGGGTAGCCTTCCATGACCTTCACACAATAAGTTGGGTGAATTTTGGCCCATTCCTCCTGACAGAGCTGATGTAACTGAGTCAGGTTTGTAGGCCTCCTTGCTTGCACACAGTTTTTCAGTTCTGCTCACACATTTTCTATAGGATTGAGGTCAGGGCTTTGTGATGGCCACTCCAATACCTTGACTTTGTTGTCCTAAAGCCATTTTGCCACAACTTTGGAAGTATGCTTGGGATCATTGTCCATTGGAAGACCCATTTGCGACCAAGCTTTAACTTCCTGACTGATGTCTTGAGATGGTGCTTCAATATATCCACATAATTGTCCCTCCTCATGATGCCATCTATTTTGTGATATGCACCAGTCCCTCCTGCAGCAAAGCACCCCCACAACATGATGCTGCCACCCCCGTGCTTCAGGGTTGGGATGATGTTCTTTGGCTTGCAAGCCTCCCCCTTTTTCTTCCAAACATAACAATGGTCATTATGGCCAAACAATTCTATTTTTGTTTCATCAGACCAGAGGACATTTCTCCAAAAAGTACAATCCTTGTCTCAATGTGCAGTTGCAAACCGTAGTCTGGCTTTTTTTATGGCAGTTTTGGAGCAGTGGCTTCTTCCTTGCTGAGCGGCCTTTCAGGTTATGTTGATATAGGACTCGTTTTACTGTGGATATACAGTTAAAGTCGGAAGTTTACATATACTTAGGTTGGAGTCATTAAAACTCATTTTCAACCACTTCACAAATTTCTTTATGTCCCAAAAACTCATTTTTGTTGGTGCGTTTTGTTCAGTAATCCACTGGCTCAAAGGCGGTCACAACAGGCAGACGAATACATCCTAATAGTACCGGTAAAATTTGTCGAAACATGTCAAACGATGTTTAGAATTAATCCTCAGGTTGTCTATTGTCTAAATAATCGATAATATTTAAACCGGACAATAGTGTCTTCAATAGAAAGGAAAAACAACGAACAGCGCACAATCGGTAAAGCGCGCAAAACAGCTCTGGTTCATTCTACAGTCCACTTAGAAAATGGTCTCATTCTTCCTCATTTTTCAGAATACAAGCCTGAAACAATGTCTAAAGACTGTTGACATCTAGTAGAAGCCATAGGAGCTGCAAACTGGGTCCTAACCAATAACATACTGTATAGACAGGCAGTTGAAAACTACACACATTTTCCTCAGGTTTTCGCCTGCCATATCAGTTCTGTTATATTCACAGACATTTATTTAACAGTTTTGGAAACTTCAGAGTGTTTTCTATTCAAATCTACCAATTATATGCATATCCTAGCTTCTGGGCCTAAGTAGGCAGTTTACTTTGGGCACCTCAGTCATCCAAACTTCCGAATACTGCCCCCTAACCTAAAAAAGTTAACAATAAATTTGTAGAGTGGTTGAAAAACGAGTTTTAATGACTCCAACATAAGTGTATGTAAACTTCCGACTTCAACTGTATACACATGCACAACATGTTTATATTCCCAAAGCAAGTAAAATAGATAATAAACAAAAGTGAAATAAACACAAGAAAATGTACCGTAAACATTACACTCACAAAAGATCTAAAAGAATTAAGACATTTCAAATGTCATATTATGTTTATATACAGTGTTGTAACGATGTGCAAATAGTATCTGCCTAATTCTGCTCTGCATGCATTATTTGGTGTTTTACACTGTACACAGAGTATATTTTAGTGTAATTCTGCATGCAGAGTCTCACTTTAGTGTGAATTTTGTAAATTATTGGTTGGTGAGCAGACCCAAGAACTGACAACCATGAAGGGCAATGGGTTCCATAACTGATTCAAGTATTTTTTGCCAGATCCTAATTGGTATATTGAATTTGGTGTTCCTTTTGATGGCAATGAAGGCCCTTCTTGCCTTGTCTCTCAGCTCGTTCACAGCTTTGTGGAAGTTACCTATGGTGCTGATGTTTAGGCTGAGGTATGTATCATTGTTTGTGTACTCTAGCGCAACGGTGTCTAGATGGAATTTGTATTTGTGGTCCTGGCAACTGGACCATTTTTGGTACACCTTTCATTTAGTCTTACTGAGAGTTACTGTCAGGGCCCAGATCTGACAGTACCCGTGCAAAAGATCTAGGTGCTGCTGGAGGCCCTCCTTGGTTGGGGACAGAACCACCAGATCATCAGCAAACAGTAGACATTTGACTTTAGATTCTAGTAGGGTGGAAATGGGTGCTCCAGCCTGTTCTAGTGCTCTCACCAATTCTTTTATATATGTGTTGAAGAGGGAGGGGCTAAAGCTTCCTCCTCTCTCACCCCATGGCCCCGTGAAAAGAATTGTGTGTGCTTTTTTGCCAATTTTAACTACGTACTTGTTGTTTTTGTACATAGATTTTATTATGTCATATTTTCTACCCCAACACAATTTTCCATAAATTTGTACAGCAAACCTAAATGCCAAATTGAGTCAAAGGCTTTTTAGATATCAACAACGCATGAGAAGACTTTGCCTTTGTTTTGGTTTGTTTGTTTGTCAATTAGGGTGTGCAGGGAGAATACGTGGCCTGTCGCACAGTAATTTGGTAAAAAACCCATTTGAAATTTGCTCAGTAGATTGTTTTCACTGAGGAAATGTACGAGTCTGCTGTTAATGATAATGCAGAAGATTTTCCCAAGGTTGCTGTTGATGCAAATCCCACGGTGGTTATTGGGGTCAAATTTGTCTTCACTTTTGTGGATTGGGGTGATCAGTCCTTGGTTCCAAATATTGAGGTAGATGCCAGAGCTAAGAATGATGTTAAACAGTTTAAGTATAGCCAATTGGAATTTCTTGTCTGTATATTATATCATTTCATTGAGTATACCATCAACACCACAGGCCTTTTTGGGCTGTAGGGTTTGTATTTTGTCCTGTAGTTCATTCAATGTAATTGGAGAATCCAGTGGGTTCTGGTAGTCTTTAGTAGTTGATTCTAAGATTCGTAATTGATTATGTATATGTTCTTGCTGTTTGTTGTTTGTAATAGGGATCTTCTTAGGGATCGGTGCCCCATCAACGGGACAGTTGTAAAGCTTACATACTTGTTAATATAACTGCACTGTCCAATTTACAGCAGCTCTTACTGAGAACAAATGCCATGCTATTATTTGAGGAGATCTCCTAACAACAAAACACTATTTTCCCCGCGATAGGTTTGATAATTTCACCTCTGAAGGTAATATGTGTACTTACATTCTGAAATCTTGCTCTGATTTATCATCCAAAGGGTCCTAGAGATAACTTTAAGTGTCGTTTTGCTAGATAAAATCCTTTTTCATATTCTAAAAAGGTCCATATAGGATGCACGATCGATTTTGTATTTCCACTCATTCAATTTGCAGAGAAAGGAATCTGTGAAAATCCAACCCTAAACGTTCTTTCAATCAGTCAAATCCCGTTCTTATTTATTCCTCAGAGATCCTAGATTGTATCCAGACTTCACTATATTATTACGGGTGTAGTATATCCTATAGGACACCAAATTTGGCATGCCAATGATGCGGGCGGACTTCACTTTATTGACTGTAACTTTGTCAAATAAGCACCAATCGGGGTCAAACAAAGCTAGCTAGATAGCCAATAGTAGCTGCTAACCTTGTGCGACAGCAAGCCTTTTCCTTTTGGACAAAAATTATAAGAATATGGAGAGTTATGAAAAGAGTTATGAAAACTGGGTGTTTTGCAAATGATGAACTTATAATATGGCTTCTAATACTGGAAAAGCTAAATCAAATTCCAAGTATACAGATTTGATGATATTCTTGCAGAAAAATGTATTGTGAATGTAAATGTCTCCTTCGCGATTTGCCCAAATGAACCTGGGTGACTTCACACTAAATGTCATGTAGTTTGCTCATACTTCAAGTTATCCATCTGAAACTTTGCACATACACTGCTGCCATCTTGTGACACCATCCGAATTACAACCAGAGTGATAGCTAGATTTGGGACCTTTTTGTTGCATTTCAAAGATGGTGATAGAAAAAAAAGAACAAAAAAAGTTTGGGTTTTGTACTTTCTTCTACCAGATCTATTGTGTTATATTCTCCTACATTCAATTCACATTTCCACAAACTTCAAAGTGTTTCCTTTCAAATGGTACCAAGAATATGCATATCCTTGCTTCAAGGCCTGAGCTACAGGCAGTTAGATTTGGGTATGTCATTTTAGGCGAAAATTGAAAAAGAAGGGGGCTACCCCTCAGAAGATTTAAAGGGTCAAAAGATTGGAGAAGTGGTTTACCCATACATCTCCGTTTTGGATTGATAACTTAGTGTTGTTGTTTGTTTTGTGTTTTCCAATTTTCCCAGAAGTGGATTTAGAGTCTATGGATTCTTCAATTACATGCAGCTGATTTCTGACGTGCTGTTCCTTCTTTTTCAATAGTGCATTTCTGTATTGTTTTATTGATTCATCATAGTGAAGGTGTAGAATCAGGTTTTCTGGGTCTCTGTTTGTTTGCCTGCGTATGCTTCTAATACAAAGTATTGGGTTTTTGCATTCTTCATCAAACCATTTGTCATTGTTGTTAATTTCTTCCGTTTTCTGTTTGAAATGTTTAGATTTGATAGGGAAGTTGAGTGGTCCGATATACTGTTTAGGTTTTCTACTGCCAAGTTTACACCTTCACTATTACAGTGGAACATTTTGTCTAAGTTGTCTAAAAAGGATTGAATATAATGTTGCCTAATTGATTTTGGTAGGTTTCCACAGTACATTCCTTCCATCTATAGCATTTCTTAATATTATTCAGTTGCTTTGGCTTTGATGCCTCATGATTGAGTATTGCTCTGTTCAAGTAGACTGTGATTATTCTGTGATCTGATAGGGGTGTCAGTGGGCTGACTGTGAACGCTCTGAGAGACTCTGGGTTGAGGTCAGTGATAAAGTAGTCTACATTACTACTGCCAAGAGATGAGCTATAGGTATACCTACCATAGGAGTCCCCTCGAAGCCTACCATTGACTATGTACTTACCCAGCGAGCGACAGAGTTGCAGGAGTTGTGATCCGTTTTAGTTGGTTTAGTCATAGTTGTGCCTAGGGGGCATATGGGGGAGGGAACGCTGTCACCTCCAGGCAGGTGTTTGTCCCCCTGTGTGCTAAGAGTGTCAGCCTTTCTGGCATTAAGGTTGCCACTGACTATTTAATGTTGCTGGGCCTGGAAATGATTGATTTCCCTCTCCAGGTTTGAGAAGCGGTCTTCGTTAAAGTATGGGGATTCTAGTGGGGGATATAGGTAGCACACTGGGGGACATTTTTCTCTGTTAAGATCATTTCCTTTTGAATTTCTAGCCAAATGTAAAAATGTCCTGTTTTGATAAATGTAAAAGTGAGCTAGGTCTGCTCTATACCAAATTAGCATACCCCCTGAGTACACTCCGTTTCACATCTGGTAATTTGGTGGATGGGACTGCCAGCTTTTTGTAACCTAGAGGGCAACCAATTGGTCCATCCAGGATCCTGCTCTTTAGGCCAAGGACAGATGACCTCAGGCCTTGGATATTCCAGGATGAGACAGAGAAGGCTTTGTGTTCCATAAAATGTCCAAGGTTGTTAGTTGTGTGGTTTGGTCTCTCTCTCCATCTATCTATCTCTCTCTCCATCCATCTCTCTCTTTCTCTCTCCCCATCTATCTCTCACCATCTCGGTCTCCCCATCTCCCGCTCTGCTCCTCTCTCCCTTTACCCGTCTCTCTCCCTCTCCCCCTCTCTCTCTTTCTCTCCATCTCTCTCACTCTCCATCTCTCTCACTCTCCATCTCTATCTCTCTCCCTATCTATCTCTCACCATCTCTCTCTTTTTCTCTCTCTCCCCATCTCTCTCTTTCTCTCTCTCTCCCCATCTATCATTCTCTCTCTCCCTCTCCATTTATTTCTATCCATCTCTCTCTCTCCGTCCAACTCTCTCCATCTCTCTCTCGCTCTCCCCCTCTCTCAGTCCCTACCACATCGCTCTCCCTCTTTCCCTCTCACTCTCTCTTTCCATGTTTTGCCCCTAAGACTAGCATTGCTTATGATTGCTAATGAACCGTTTCTTCATTCCTAATCACCAATAGTCACTCCAGGGTTCAATCATTATTGACACACTAGATAAATAATCACCAAATGGAATATTCAGCAGTTCTTCTGATTAAAGGTACTTTTACTGCAGTTATTCTAATTAAAGGTAGATTTTCTGCAGTTCTTCTGATTGAAGGTAGATTTAGTGCAGTTATTTGTAATCAAATTAAAGAGTAAGAAAAGAACAAAGGCTCACAGGCGGAATCCAAAATGGCACCCTATTCCTTATAGTGCACTTCTTTTGATACGGCTCATAGGTATCTTGTCAAAAGTAGTGCACTATATATGCAATAGGTTGCCATTTGGGACACACAGTGTCTAAGTTTTCCATCACTGCAATGCAGGAGGTCTTGTGGTCATATTGATATAGGTTAGCTGACTCTGCAATAGCTCATTCTGCAGAGTCCTGTTATCCTTGAGAGGTGCAGAGTCATGTACAAAAGCTGAAGAACATACGCACATCCAGGTACTTTCAGCAGGTGCTGGAGTTGTAGGCATCTCATGGAAAACAGAAAAGAAAACGCTGCATACTGCTGCTCATGCTCCCAGGTGATACTTATTTACAACAACGTTTCGACCCTTAGGTCTTCATTAGGCATCCATATCCCAAGTCGGGGTGGAAGGTCCTATATATAGGGGCAGTACTCAGTGACATAACTTCATGAAACAGGATGTAAAAAAAATGTATAACATAGTTTCACAATATTAACATTCAATGTATCAAAATATATGATCATACACAGGGAATGTGATCAATATTTACAGTAATATACATACATATACAATATTCAATTAGGATTACAAAAAACACAATTTAGACATAAAAACTATAAAACTATGAAACTATAAAAATGGTTTCAAGTCAAACTCCTCGTTAAGGCCAAGAGGAGACAGTATGTTGAACCTGTGGATCCAGAAAGATTCCCTTTGAAGAAGTTGCCTCTCATTGTCTCCTCCACTGCGTGACATGTTGACCATTTCTATTCCACTGTATCTCAGAGAACTATTAGGATGTCCAGCTTGTACAAAATGAGCAGCAACCGGATTTTTTGTCTTACCTTATATTGATGCGGTGCTCACTGATCCGTGTCTTAAGGCTTCTACAGGTTTCCCCTATGTGAGACAGACCAGAAGGACAATTCAACATGTAAATAACATTGGTGGACATGTGGGTAAATCAGGCCCTTGATCTTAAATCTTTGTCCTGGGGTGGGGGGGGGGGGGGGGGTAAATGAGTTGCATTTGTAGGTAAAGCTGCATTGAGCACATCGGCCACATTTGTAATTATTCTCGGGAACCTTGTCCAAAAAAGTTTCCCTTTTCTCTGGTGGGTAATCAGATTTAACCACAGTATCTCTCACGGTTGGGGGTCTTTTAAAAACCATACTTGAGGGATATTTAAAAATGGGTTTCAATTGTGTGTCAGTATCAATAATTTACCAGTGCTTCCTGATAATGACCTTAAATGCTTTCCCCAATGGTGAGTATTGGGTGAAGCATGATGGGACATGTTTTGCTTTTTTAAAAACTTTTGGTTGAAGGCTTTCCACCTTTGTGTGAGGTCCGCGGTCTGTCTCTAATAAGAAGCATCAAAGCTGCATATTCTTCCGATACGACTGAATTTACTTATAAGGAGACTTTTAATAAGTGGACATGGATGAAAGCTGTCAACTCTAAGGAGGGTATTCCTGTCCGTGTGTTTCCTATAGAGATGTATAGAGAGGGAGGTTTGTCCTTAATAACCATCACATCAAGAACATGGAAATGTGTGATAGGTCATAGTTAATGGTAAAGTGAAGGTGTTCATTCATAGAGTTTAGATAAGCATGGCATTCCAAAAGTTCATCCTGGATCCCTGTATAGATCATGAAAATGTCATCCAAATATCTCTGAATTATGAGAATACTGGAGAGGAACGGGTTAAGGTCTGGATTCAGCACCACCTGTTTTTCAAACATTCCTAGATGTAGGTTAGCATAATTAGGAGCCATAGTGTTCCCCATCGCTGTCCCTTTGGTCTGGAGGAAGAAGTCTCCTCTGAAGAGAAAATAGTTGGAGGTTAGCAGCATTTCAGCCAAGTCCACAATACAATTGGTACTGGGAAGAGCATTAGGGGGACGTTCATTGAAGTAGAACTTGAGGGCCTCTAGGCCGCCCTGATGGGGGATGTTAGTATATAGACTGGTAACATCAAAAGTACACAGCAAAGCCTTTTCAGATATACAGTCGTGGCCAAAAGCTTTGAAAAAGCCACAAATATTATTTTTCACAGTCTGCTGCCTCAGTTTGTATGATGGCAATTTGCATATACTCCAGAATGTTATGAAGAGGGATCAGATGAATTGCAATTAATTGCAAAGTCCCGCTTTGCCATGCAAATGAACTGAATCCCCCCAAAACATTTCCACTGAATTTCAGCCCTGCCACAAAAGGACAAGCTGATGTCATGTCAGTGATTATCTCGTTAACACAGGTGTGAGTGTTGACAAGGACAAGACTCGAGATCACTCTGGTCATGCTGATTGAGTTAGAATAACAGACTGGAAGCTCCAAAAGGAGCTTGGAATCATTGTTCTTCCTCTGTCAATCATGGTTACCTGCAAGGAAACACGTGCCGTCATCATTGCTTTGCACAAAAAGGGCTTCACAGGCAAGGATATTGCTGCCAGTAAGATTAAACCTAAATCAACCATTTATCGGATCATCAAGAACTTCAAGGAGAGCGGTTAAATTGTTGTGAAGAAGGCTTCAGGGCGCCCAAGAAAGTCCAGCAAGCGCCAGGACCGTCCCTTAAATTTGATTCAGCTGTGGCATCGGGGCACCCCCAGTACATAGCTTGCTCAGGAATGCCAGCAGGCAGGTGTGTGCATCTGCACGCACAGTGAGGCGAAGACTTTTGGAGGATGTCCTGGGGTCAAGAAGGGCAGCAAAGAAGCCACTTCTCTCCAGGAAAAACATCAGGGACAGACTGTTATTCTGCAAAAGGTACAGGGATTGGACTACTGAGGACTGAGGTAAAGTCATCCCCTTTCCAATTTTTTGGGGCATCCGGAAAAAAGCTTGTCCAGAGAAGACAAAGTGAGTGCTACCATCAGTCATGTGTCATGCCAACAGTAAAGCATCCTGAGACCATTCATGTGTGGGGTTGCTTCTCAGCCAAGGGAGTGGGCTCACTCACAATTTTGCCTACGAATGCAGCCCTTAATAATGAATGGTACCAACACATCCCCCGAGAGCAACTTCTCCCAACCATTCAGGAACAGTTTGGTGACAAACAATTCCTTTTCCAGCATGATGGAGAACCTTGCCATAAGGCAAAAGTGATAACTAAGTGGCTCGAGGAAAAAACATCGATATTTTGGGGCCATGGCCAGGAAAATCCCCAGACCTTAATCCCATTGAGAACTTGTGGTCAATCCTCGAGGCGGGTGGACAAACAAAAACCCACAAATTCTGACAAACTCCAAGCATTGATGATGCAAGAATGGGCTGCCATTAGTCAGGATGTGGCCCAGAAGTCAATTGACAGCATGCCAGGGCAGATTGCAGAGGTCTTGAAAAAAAAGGGTCAACAATGCAAATATTGACTCTTTGCATCAACTTCATGTAATTGTCAATAAAAGCCTTTGACACTTAAGAAATGCTTGTAATTATACTTCAGTATTCCATATTAACATCTGACAAAAATATCTAAAGACACTGACGCAGCAAACTTTGTGGAAATTAATATTTGTGTCATTCTCAAAACTTTTGGTCACAACTGTATGGTCCAAAGATTTCCAAAAATGTATAAAATAAATAGAGTCATCAGTATACGTGGGGAGGGAGATCGCCCAGGGTTTCACAAAATGGTCTACAAAGGTTAGCGATATTCTCTGTCAGAGACCCGTTACTACTCACAATGGGCCTGCCTGATACAGGTGCTGTTATTCTCTTGTGAATTTTGGGTAGAGCATATATGACAGTTGTGATTCAGCAGTCAACTTTCATAAACTCATATTCTGTCTTTGTAATTTCCCCTTCATTAAAAAATGTTGACAATCTATCACGGATCAGAGACTTGAAATGATTAGCAGGATCTTTTGGGATTCTTTTGTAAAATTCACTGTTGTCTCAGAATTTCCTTTTTTTAGTCTGTTGCTTTTAGTATCACTATTGCACTTCCTTTGTCAGCAGGTTTTGTAACGATACTGGAGTCATTTTTCAGTTCCATAAGAGATTCTTTCTCTGCTTTGAACATATTGTGGAATAACTTGTATTGTTTTTTCTTTGCCAGGAGATTATGTATATCTTTCTCAACTAGGCGGAAATATGTTTCAAGAAAGGGATTTATTTTGGGTGGTAAAAATGATGTGCTTTCCCTCTTAAAATATGTATTTTCCCTTGTTATGTCTTCAGGGCGAGAGTTAGGTTCATTGTCATTCAGGTTATCAATGGGGAAATCATTAGCACTGTTTCCCCTTCTGGTTACTAATATTGTTCAATAAATTAATATTGGGAGGTGCATAGGGTGGTCCAGGGTCTTAGCATGTCTTCAGTAACATTACAATGATGCTCTCACATAGAGCTCGAGTCCATCAGGTTTCCTATCGGTCACATTGACCTTGGCTGGGTAAAGTAAAGGGGGGGAACTGAGAGATGGGGGGAGCTGGCAAGGGGCCTACATGCCCCATGGGGAGGACCACCTGGCTGGCCTTGACTTGGGCCACACTGCTGGGAGGAAGGGAATGCAGATAAGCCTGGAGTGGCAGAGGAAGAGACAGGCTCGGTCTTTCCCACAGCCCCAGAGGGAAATGGAGGTAGGGGCCAGGCAGGCAGGAGGCATGCAGGCCGGAGGCACCGAGGGCTGGGTCTTATCAGGAAGATAAGGGAAACAGGAAACACTGGCTCCTGGTCCCAGGAGAACAGGAAGGAGAAACATCATTGATTGTTGTACAATGGGCACAGAGAAGGACAGAGGGAGATTCTTTCACCAGCTGAGAGAGTGGCAAAGCTGGGTCAAACAAAGATGAATACTTGGTACACTGTTAGCATTCTGGGTTTATATCATTGTGTCAACAGCACATACTAGAGCGATGGTCCTCATTTTTCGAGAGCAGTTTATGGCCGTTAGAGTAGAGACCTTATGAATACATCTAGATTATGTCTGATTCTAGAATGACACCAAATTCCCTACAGGCCTGGTCAAAAGTAGTGCATTTTAAAGAGAACAGGGTGCCATTGTTGAGCTCAGTACAACAATCCAGAAGGTATGGATTTCCTTCATGGACTGTCTCTTTCCTTGGATGTACTGTCCTGTAAATAGAGCTGTGACTGGATGTGGGCCCAGGGCCAGGGTACTGGTCCATACTACATACACATACACCCTTAAAGATGTTTAGCTCTGATAAATCATCATATTAGTAGAAGTCACAGGGTTAACATCACTTTGAGAAAGTGTTCCTCCCCTCCCTGGAACAAGACGTAGACACTCCTTGAGAGGGAGAGGGAGGAAGGGAAGGGGAGGGAAAAGGAAGGAAGAAAGAAAGGAAGGAAGGGAGGGAGGGAGGGAGGAGAGGAGATGAGAGGAGGAGTGGGAAGGGGAGGGAGGGTGGAAGGAGATGTGGGAGGGAGGAGAGGGGGGAGGGAGGAGAAGGGGGGGGGGGTGGAGGAGGGAGGAGAGAGGAAGGAGAGGTGGGAGGAAGGGAGGAAGGAGAGATAAAGAGCAGCTGTAGTGTACCTCTACAGATGTAGAATCTTAATTTGAGCCAGTTTGCTACAGCAGGAAAATAACAGGACACATGAATGAGTAATAATAATAATAATAATCACGTGAATGATTATTATCTGGAAGACTGTTCTAGCCCTGTTGTGTAGTGGGAGTAGTGATGTCCACAGCTCTGTCTTACACGGAACCCAAACCGGCTGAGCGTGTGCGCCATCGTGCGCTATCGTGCATACATTTATTTTGTCCCCCTACACCAAACGCGATCACGACACCCAGGTTAAAATATCAAAACAAACTCTGAACCAATGACATTAATTTGGGGACAGGTCAAAAAGCACTAAACATGTATGGCAATTTAGCTAGTTAGCTTGCACTTGCTAGCTAATATGTCCTATTTAGCTAGCTTGCTGTTGCTAGATAATTTGTCCTGGGATATAAACATTAAGTTGATATTTTACCTGAAATGCACAAGGTCTTCTACTCCGACAATTAATCCACACATAAAACAGCCAACCAAAATGTTTCTAGCCATCTCTCTTCCTTCCAGGCCTTTTCATCTTTGAACTTATATGGTGATTGACATCTACACTTTTACCACGACAACCGGCAAAACATTTTGTCTTTCAATCACCTACGTGGGTTTAACCAATGAGGAGATGGCACGTGGGTACCTGCTTCTATAAACCAATGAAGACATGGGAGAGGCAGGACTTTCAGCGCGATCTGCGTCAGAAATAGGAATGACTTCTATTTTAGCCCTTGGCATCGCAGACGCTCGTTGGCGCGTGCGAGCAGTGTGGGTGCAATAATTGAAAAACATGGATTTCTACATTTAGACACGCAACGTGTCCGGTCTGGTCAGCATGTTATGCTTAAAGCTTTCCAATGTTCCCACCCGCTCCCTCTGGTTATTTCCTAGTGATAGTCCTCCTCTACTCAACCTCCTCTCAGATGTAAATCCTTTCATTATGTTTTGTTGTTAGTCATTTCCAGTGGTCAAGTCACATTATCAGTCTCTGTTCCCCAATTCATAAGCACTCAGCCCTAACTCACCTCATAACCCACCTCCCACTCTTCCCAAAATCCAGCCTTTCTTCCCACATCAGAAAATGTGTCATTTATTTAAAAATATTGTGTCAGTTCCAGAGGCTGCTTCTGAAGCCCTCTAGTGTTTTTAGTTCCCTGGTGTCTCTGACCCACCTCCACATCCTAAACCGAACTGCCCCCAGCAAAGTTTACTGGCAGGGGGATGGAAGCTAGGCAGGGTTTAAACTTTTTTGAATTTTGAATCCCCCCTTACTTTCTCTCCATGTTCCTGCAAAATCCCTCCCCTCCCTCCCGCTATCATTTAATTTATCTCTCACCTCATTACACATTCCACATTGTGTAACTTAGCCCTCAGTGACTTTTATCATAGCAGCACACCTGTTTTTAATTTAGGACTCTTAATGTTGAGAAATGAGGGCTCTTGTGAAAAAAATTAAAATGTATTATTCAGAACAGTCCTCATAGATTTAAGGACAGCTACATTTAAAATATATCAACTAATACTGCTTGAACAGGGCAAGTGATCTGACCAGGAACAATTCTTGGCCTTTTTAGGTTTTCAGAAGCTACTCTTCCTGGGCTCCACATGAAACATGAAACATTACATAATACAGAACATTAATAAGAACAGCTCAAAGACAGAACTACATACATTTAAAATATGAATATTGAATTACAAAAGGTCCTGTAGTGACAAAACACTGAAGACAGAGAGACCAATACTATAGGCCTACATTCAGTCACCTATTAATGTCATTCTCATATAAATACTGCACCTTCAGAAAGTTGCCAAGTTGCAGCCGTTTCTCTCTCAGGCTGATAGAGACACTTATCCATCATTTTAATAAAAGAAGGCTTGACTACTGTAATCCTCTCCTGTCTGGTCTACCCGAGAAAGCCATTGGTCAGCTGCTAAACATACAGAATGCTGCAGCACGGGTACTGACCAGGACCAGACGGAGAGCACACATTACACTGGTCCCTGCACTGGACTCCACTGCACTGCACTGGTCCCTGCACTGCACTTCTATTGTTTTTTTAATCAATACACAATTGTTCACCTCAATACATGTCAGACATGCTTGTAAGTTATGTACCCAGTAGGTCCCTCAGGTCCTCAGGCACTGGACGTTTAACTATCCCAAAGCCTAGGACCAAGAAGCATGCTGCTCATAATAAAGACATTAACAGCGAGACAGATGACATGGTGCTGGTTACCAGGGAGACAGATGACATGGTGCTGGTTACCAGGGAGACAGATGACATGGTGCTGGTTACCAGCAAGACAGATGACATGGTGCTGGTTACCAGGGAGACAGATGACATGGTGCTGGTTACCAGGGAGACAGATGACATGGTGCTGGTTACCAGGGAGACAGATGACATGGTGCTGGTTACCAGGGAGACAGATGACATGGTGCTGGTTACCAGGGAGACAGATGACATGGTGCTGGTTACCATGGCGAGAGAGAGATTACCTGTTCAGAGCAGCTCATAATGAAGACATTTCTAATTGACTCTGATTCCAACATATTATCAGTCATTTAATAGCAGATGAAACATATCATAGTACTTAAAGACCTCTCCCTTCCACCAGAGAGATGCAGCTCAGGGTGCCTTCAGAAAGCAGTCACACCCCTTTACTTTTTCTACATTTTGTTCGGTTACAGCCTGAATTTAAAATGGATTAAATTCAGATGTGTCACTGATCTACACACAATATCCCATAATGTCAACATGGAATTGCGAAATTTTAACAAAAATAAATAAATAAAAAGCTGAAATGTCTTGAGACAATAATAATTAAACCCCTTTGCTATGGCAAGTCACATAAATTGCATGGACTCACTGTGTGCAATAATAGGGTTTTACATGATTTCTGAATGACTACCTCATCTCTGTACCCCACACATACAATTATCTGTAAGGTCCCTCAATAGGGCAGTACATTTCAATCACAGATTCAACCACAAAGACCAGGGAGGTTTTCCAATGCCTAGCAAGGAAGGGCACCTGTTGGTAGATGGGTAAAACAAAGCTGAAATTGAATATCCCTTTGAGCATGGTGAAGTTATTATTATTATTATTATTTTATAATTATTCATTTTTTTACCCTCTCTTTCTCCCCAATTTTGTCATATAACTGAGTATCACTCTTCATATTTGCAAGCATGGTGGTGGCTGAATCATGTTATGGGTATGCTTGTCATCGGCAAGGACTAGGGATTGTTTTAGAATAAAAATAAACGGAATAGAGCTAAGCACAGGCAAAGTCCTAGAGGAAAACCTGGTTCAGTCTGCTTTCCAACAGACACTGGGAGACAAATCCACCTTTCAGCAGGACAATAACTTAAAATGCAAGGCCAACTATACACTGAAGTTACTTACCAAGATGACATTGAATGTTCCTGAGTGGCCTTTTTACGGTTTTGACTTATATTGTCTTGAGAATCTATGGCAAGACTTGAAAATGGCTGTCTAGCAATGATCAACAACCAACTTGACAGAGTTTGAATACTTAAAAAAAAAATATGGGCACATATTCCACAATCCAGGTATGCAAATCTATTAGAGACTTACCCAGAAATACTCACAGCTGTAATCGCTGCCAAAGGTGATTCTAACATGGGGGTTGAGTACGTATCTAATCAAAATATGAGTTTTTTATTTTCCATTAATAGAAAAAATATATATAATAATTCTTTCACTTTGACATTAAAGAGTATTTTGTGTAGATCAAAAAATGACAATTAAATCAATTTTAATCCCACTTTGTAACAACAACATGTGGAAGAAGTCAAGAGGTGTGAATACTTTCTGAAGGCACTGTACATATCAGTTAACATAGGCTATATGAATACTTCATATTACTTCATACAGAAGAGATGGAGACACATGGCACATCAGAGCTGCATCAGTGTGAAACTTCAACACCAGACCTCTTTGTCTAATCTCTACATCACTTTCGAGTGAAGTAATCTCCTCTCCTCCTTTCTACCCCTCCAGTGAAATCTCGCTCTTCCTGCCGGGGTATCTATAAATCTACCTCTTGTTTGGGTTTGGAGCTGTCTTAGGAAGAGGAGGCTCGCTCCCTTTTGAGTTATTAATCACATTATGAGAGACACAGAGGGAGAGGGAGAAGGGTGAGAGAAACGGGAGACCGAGAAAGAAAGGGCGACGGAGAGAGTACACATCCTTGGGCTGTTTGAAGACTCTTCTAGGGTCATACTTTGTAGCAGGTAGAAGCTTCAGTCCATTCCTTCTCCTTTTACTCTTTGAAATATAATATTCAGCCCATTCCTTCTCCTTTTCCTCTGTGAAATAGAACCTTCAGCCCATTCCTTCTCCTTTTCCTCTGTGGAATAGAAGCTTCAGCCCATTCCTTCTCCTTTTCCTCTGTGAAATAGAACCTTCAGCCCATTCCTTCTCCTTTTCCTCTGTGGAATAGAAGCTTCAGCCCATTCCTTCTCCTTTTCCTCTGTGAAATAGAACCTTCAGCCCATTCCTTCTCCTTTTCCTCTGTGGAATAGAAGCTTCAGCCCATTCCTTCTCCTTTTACTCTGTGGAATAGAAACTTCAGCCAATCAATTCTCATTTTACACTTTGAAATAAAATTTTCAGCCCATTCCTTCTCTTTTTGCTCTGTGAAATAGAAGCATATCCGGCAGCAGGATAAAGTGACTAAGGGGGCAGTTGAAATCAGTGAGAGGGCACAGTTCTGGGGGATTCTTGCATTGGAATTATATTGAATTCTGCTTATGTCACGCTACACCACAATAAACATAAAGTTAAAATGCAGAGACTCCAAGACCATTGATTGAGAGCTTTTGAAGTGACAGGTTGACACGACGTCTCTGCTGCGCTGTATTAGCACAATGAACACACTCTAAAGCAAGGACAATTTGGTTATGAATATTGGCTACAAGATAGCTAGCCTGTTTGTAATAGTTAAATATGTGAATGCAGCCTTACACACAGCTGTCTTACCAAAAATAATGCAAGATACATGCTGAAAGTAGTAGCCTAGTTATTCATGCACGCAAACTACTGAATAGCAGCTTGGCTTAGAATACAGACAACACTGGGAATGCGAACAAAATAATGCAAACCGAACAAAACAGCTGTACCAAGTAGGCTTAGTGAACAAAATATCAATATCAAGGCATGACACCATCTATATTTAGGCTAGTTACATTAACAGTCTACAAACGCAGTAAACAAAAGGCGAATGGAGATCCAGATAACCAAAACGTAACCTACAGCCTACTACAGTGAGATGCAGACTACAGCCTACTACAGTGAGACGCAGCCTACAGCCTACTACAGTGAGATGCAGACTACAGCCTACTACAGTGAGATGCAGTCTACAGCCTACTAAAGTGAGATACAGCCTACAGCCTACTACAGTGAGATGCAGACTACAGCGAGATGCAGACTACAGCCTACTACAGTGAGATGCAGTCTACAGCCTACTACAGTGAGATGCAGACTACAGCCTACTACAGTGAGATGCAGACTACAGCCTACTAAAGTGAGATACAGCCTACAGCCTACTACAGTGAGATGCAGTCTACAGCCTACTACAGTGAGATGCAGACTACAGCCTACTACAGTGAGATGCAGACTACAGCCTACTACAGTGAGATGCAGTCTACAGCCTACTAAAGTGAGATACAGCCTACAGCCTACTAAAGTGAGATACAGCCTACTACAGTGAGATGCAGACTACAGCCTACTACAGTGAGATGCAGACTACTACAGTGAGATGCAGCCATGCACAGCTGTCTTGCCAAATAAATAGGCCAATAGGCTTCAAACATGGAAAACCATGCCGTTCATGAGTTCAGCAGCACGTTGTGAAATGGCACAATACACTTAAGTGAATCAAATGTGACCCACATGATCAATGAAGCAATGCCAGCCCACCATAAACACGTTTCCAATATGTACAGTTCCATTACAACCACGAAAACCAATAGGCTATCAAGAAAACTGTAACGGCATTCCTCCTCCTCTTCATACAAGGAGGAGTAGTGATTCGACCAAAGTGCAGCGGGTTGTGAATACATAATGATTTAATAAAGCAAACGACGAAACACGAAAACAAACACTTGGAAGTATTACAAAATAACAAAAACGAATGTAGACTGACCTAAACCATGAAAACTTACATATAACACGAAGCACGTAGGAACAGGTACAGACTATAACAAACGAACGAACAAACGCTACAGTCCCGTGTGGTGCGCAGACACAGACACAGACACAGACACGGACGACAATCACCCACAAACAAACAGTGAGAACAACCTACCTTAATATGACTCTCAATCAGAGGAAACGTCAAACACCTGCCTCTAATTGAGAGCCATACCAGGCAACCCCAAAACCAACATAGAAACAGAAAACATAGACTGCCCACCCAAAACTCACACCCTGACCAATAAACACATACCAAACAACAGAAAACAGGTCAGGAACGTGACAAAAACCATAATAGAATGGATCAATTTATATGATGAAACATACTGTCAGGACTGTTTTGCTATCACAGACTGGAACATGTTCTGGGATTCTTCCGATTGCATTGAGGAGTACACCTCATAAGTCACTGGCTTTATCAATAAGTGCATCGAGGATGTGGTCCCCCACAGTGACTGTACGTACATACCCCAAACAGAAGCCATGGATTACAGGCAACATTCGCACTGAGCTAAAGGGCAGAGCTGCCGCTTTCATGGTGCGGACTCTAACCCGGAAACCTATAAGAAATCCTGCTATTCCCTCCGACGAACCATCAACGCGCCAATACAGGGCTATTCATTGACTACAGCTCAGCATTCAACACCATAGTACCCTCAAAGCTCATCAATAAACTAAGGATCCAGGGACTAAACACCTCCCTCTGCAACTGGATTCTGGACTTCCTGACGGGCCTCCCCCAGGTGGTGAGAGTAGGTAGCAACACATCTGCCACGCTGATCCTCAACACTGGAGCCCCTCAGGGGTGCGTGCTTAGGCTTAGTCCCCTCCTGTACTCCCTGTCCACCCATGACTGTGTGGCCAGGCACAACTCCAACACCATCATAACGTTTGCAGACGTCACAACAGTGGTAGGCCTGATAACCGACAATGACGAGACACCTTACAGGGAGAGACCTGGCCGGGTGGTGCCAGAATAACAACCTATCCCTCAACGTAACCAAAGCTAAGGAGATGATTGTGGACTACAGGAAAAGGAGACTGCGCCAATATGGGGCTGTAGTGGAGCAGGTTGAGAGCTTCAAGTTCCTTGGTGTCCACATCACCAACAGACTAGAATGGTTTAAACACAGCAAGACATTCCTGAAGAGGGCACGACAAAGCGTATTCCCCCTCAGGAAACAAAAAATATTTGGCATGGGTCCTCAGATCGTCAAAAGGTTCGACAGCTGCAACATCGAGAGCATCACTGACTGTTACGGCAACTGCTCGGCCTCCAACCGCAAGGCACTACAGAGGGTAGTGCCTATGGCCCAGTACATCACTGGGGCTAAGCTGCATGCCATCCAGGACCTCTACACCAGCCGGTGTCAGAGGAAGGCCCTAAAAATTGTCAAAGACCCCAGCCACCCTAGTCATAGACTGTTCTCTCTGCTACCGCACGGCAAGCGGTACTGGAGCGCCCAACTCTAGGACTAAAAGGCTTCTCAACAGTTTTTACCCCCAAGCCATAAGACTCCTGAACTTGTAATCAAATGCCTGCCCGGACTATTTGCATTGTGTGTCCCAAGCCCTCTTCTACGCTGCTGCTACTCTCTGTTTACCATATATGCATAGTCACTTTAACCATACCTACATGTACATACTACCTCAAATAGCCAGACTAACCGGTGCCTGTATATAGCCTTGCTATTGTTATAGCCTCACTACTGTATATAGCCTCGCTACTGTTATTTTTCACCGTCTATTCACTGTTGTTTTTTATTCTTTACTTTGGGGAAGCCAATTTCTGATCTCCATCGTGGCAGATTAGCTGGTTTCAGCTAGCTAAATTGGTTAAGGCTAATAACACGAACGCGTTTTACAGCTAGTTAAGAAGCTAACTAAACTCTGTACTGTTGGGGTGTGAGGCAGAGTTGAGTGACGGAGCTTCAACGATAAACTTGACCCCGTCTCTATAAATCAAAATAAAACATTACAAGCGGAGGCTTATCACATTATTCACTTAGCCTACTAAGTGAATAACGTTATTCACTTCTGCTTTTAATGGAAACCCGAAGGAGTCATACCTAACCACCCCAGTGGCATGCCATAGCCCCCCTACGCACACCGCGGTACGCTTTGACCATTGTGCTGACACTGTTCAGCAGAGATAAAGATTTTGCGCCAACCTGGCACTTTTTTTTGCTATTTTTATACGGGGACATAAAACTTGTGAAGCCTGGCCGAAATAGAAGCTCCAGCCCACAACTTCTCCTTTTACTCTGTGAAATAGGAAGAACGTCAGCAGGTTCATTATGGCCAGAGAATATGGACATTCTGATATCATTACCTTCTTTCTCTGTCACGTTAGATACGTAGTAGATTATAGCAGATAAAGACGTGGATTGGATATCACCCTTCTTCTTCAGAGACCCTCCTCACTCTCATCTGTCTTTTAGAGAAACTGAACAGCTACTGTCTTTTTCTCGGTCTGGCTTTGTCAACAGACGAACGCTATGGAAGCCTGATTGTAACAAAAGTATGTGGTTAAGTGTGTGCGTGTCTGTGCGTGCATGTGTTCCTGCGAGTACAGGAAGATGATGGATGCAGTGACATAATGTTGAACAGATGAGCACACACGGTCTGGGATGTTAGTATGCACTCTTCCACCACCACAACCCCCCAAACTGTTAATCTTACATCACTTACCCCTCTTCACTGCACATTCTTACCATACCAGACATCAGCATATCATAGACTATAGAGCCCTCTGCCAATGTGCCAATGGTCCATCAGGGAGTATCCAATTTGAGCCATCATTACATAATGTATTAACATTTTCAGATTAAATTACTGGGGCTCAATGCAATCCATGAGCCAAGTGAAATACCATATTATCGCCATCCCCCATAGGCAAAACAACACTCAAGTGTTTTTGCACAGCATCATATTGGAACGTGTTCATTGATAGTTCTTGGAAAATGCTTGGGGTCTATTTATACCATAGAGTGTCTGTATCATAGTGTGTCTGTGTGTGTACCATAGAGTGTTCGTTCTGTCTGAAACACTGGAGGTTAAGGTGTGGGTTTCATCTGGTTCCTGTGATCATTAGGCTCCTCTTCAGTGGCCTTTGGGGGATAGAGGACATTATGGTTCACAGGCAACACATCAGTAGCCCTCAGCCTTCACTACCCATCACATTATATCTCAGGGTACATGAGTCTGGCAGTTTAGAATAGAGCTACAGTATGTATATTAGATCAATCACACACAGAGGGCCTACTGAATTCACACCCATAACGTTAATTCACGCCCACACTTTAACACACACACAAACGCACACACGCACGCACGCACACACGCACACACAACCTTCAAAAGGAAACGGATCAAATGTCTTAATAGTGATGGATTGTGAGTCAACTCCCATACTTGTAGTTCACCACTGATGCTTCACAGATTCCCTCCCCAACATCTTCATGTCTTCCTGGGGCTTCAACAGACAGACAGCTCTCTTTTGGCTGTGGCAAGTATTCTCCAAACACATACATCTTAGACTGAAGCCGAACCCTTGTTGAACCCCTAATTTTTAGAGTGCAGTGCCGGTTTGGTCATACTTAACTTTTACCTTCTCTCCCTTTCCATTGTACTGAGAGAGTGTTTCTGTGGTGTAGCTTTGATGGGATGCATGTGGGTGAACTTCACATATGTGACCGTACGCCTTGAATTGGACTTAACATTCTGAATAGAAATACAATGGTTCATTGGATAAGTCTAAATCTTTGCACACAGACTGCTGCCATCTAGTGGGCAAAATCTAAGTTGCACCTGGGCTGGAATAATACATTATGGCCTTTCTCTTGCATTGCAAAGATGATGGTACAAAAAAAAAAAAAAAACGCAGGTTTTTCTTTGTATTATCTTTTACCAGATCTAATGTGTTATATTCTCATATATTCATTTCACATTTCCACAAACTTCAAAGTGTTTCCTTTCAAATGGTATCAAGAATATGCATATCCTTGATTCGGGTGCAAGGGTTGCCCTTAGTTTGAAGATGTTAACCTTAACTCTATCATTTCCCTAACTCTATCATTAACCCTAACTCTCTCTTTACCCTAACTCTATCATTAACCTTAACTCTATCATTTCCCTAACTCTATCATTAACCCTAACTCTCTCTTTACCCTAACTCTATCATTAACCCTAACTCTCTCTTTACCCTAACTCTATCATTAACCCTAACTCTCTCTTTACCCTAACTCTATCATTAACCCTAACTCTCTCTTTACCCTAACTCTCTCTTTACCCTAAATCTATCTTTACCCTAACTCTATCATTAACCCTAACTCTCTCTTTACCCTAACTCTATCATTAACCCTAACTCTCTCTTTACCCTAACTCTATCATTAACCCTAACTCTCTCTTTACCCTAACTCTATCATTAACCCTAACTCTCTCTTTACCCTAACTCTATCATTAACCCTAACTCTCTCTTTACCCTAACTCTCTCTTTACCCTAAATCTCTCTTTACCCTAAATCTATCTTTACCCTAAATCTATCTTTACCCTAACTCTGTCATTAACCCTAACTCTATCATTAACCCTAACTCTCTCTTTACCCTAAATCTATCTTTACCCTAACTCTATCTTTACCCTAACTCTGTCATTAACCCTAACTCTATCATTAACCCTAACTCTCTCTTTACCCTAAATCTATCTTTACCCTAACTCTATCTTTACCCTAACTCTATCATTAACTGTAACTATATCTTTACCCTAACCCTAACTCTATCATTACTCCTAACTCTATCTTTACCCTAACTCTATCATTAACTGTAACTATATCTTTACCCTAACCCTAACTCTATCATTACTCCTAACTCTATCTTTACCCTAACTCTATCTTTAACTCTTACTCTATCATTACCCAAACTCTATCATTACCCTAACTCTATCATTACCCTAACTTGATCATTACCCTAACTCTGTCATTAACTGTAACTCTATCTTTACCCTAACTCTATCTTTACCCTAACTCTATCATTACCCCTAACTCTATCTTTACGCTAACTCTATCTTTACCCTAACTCTATCATTAACCCTAACTCTGTCATCACCCTAACTCTATCATTACTCCAAACTCTATCTTTACCCTAACTCTATCATTAACCCTAACTCCGTCATCACCCTAACTCTATCATTACTCCAAACTCTATCTTTACCCTAACTCTGTCATTACATTAACCCTATCATTACCCCTAACTCTATCATTACCCCTAACTCTATCATTTACCCTAACTCTATCATTATCATTACTCCAAACTCTATCTTTACCCTAACTCTATCATTAACCCAAACTATATCTTTACCGTAACTCTATCATTACCTTAACTCTATCTTTACCCTAACCCTAACTCTATCATTAACACTAACTATATCATTACCATAACTATATCATTACCCTAACTCTATCATTAACCCTAACTCTATCATTACCTTAACCCTATCATTACCCCTAACTCTATCATTACCCTAACTCTGTCATTAACCCAATCTCTAGCATTACCCTAACTCTATCATTAACACTAACTCTATCATTAACACTAACTATATCATTACCATAACTATATCATTACCCTAAATCTATCATTAACCCTAACTCTATCATTACCTTAACCATATCAATACCCCTAACTCTATCATTACTCTAACTCTGTCATTAATCCTAACTCTATCTTTACCCCAACTCTAAATCTATCATTACCCCAACTCTATCTTTACCCTAACTCTATCATTACCCTAACTCTAACTCTATGATTAACATTTACTCTCTTTACCCTAACCCTAACTCTATCATTCCCCTAACTCTACCATTACCCTAACTCTACTACCATTAACCCTAACTCTATCTTTACCCTAACTCTATCATTAACCATAACTCTACCATTAACCCTAACTCTATCATTAACCCTAACTCTATCATTAACCATAACTCTACCATTAACCCTAACTCTATCATTAACCATAACTCTACCATTAACCCTAACTCTATCATTAACCCTAACTCTATCATTAACCCTAACTCTATCTTTACCCTAACTCTATCATTAACCATAACTCTACCATTAACCCTAACTCTATCATTAACCATAACTCTATCATTAAGCCTAACTCTATCATTACCCTAACTCTATCATTAACCCTAACTCTATCTTTACCCTAACTCTATCATTAACCATAACTCTATCATTAAGCCTAACTCTATCTTTACCCTAACTCTATCATTACCCTAACTCTATCATTAACCCTAACTCTATCTTTACCCTAACTCTATCTTTACCCTAACTCTATCTTTACCCTAAATCTATCTTTGCCCTAACCCTAATTTTATCATTACCCCAACTCTATCTTTACCCTCACCCTAACTCTATCTTTACCCTCACCCTAACTCTATATTTACCCTCATCCTAACTCTAGCTTTACCCTAACTCTATCTTTACCCTCACCCTAACTCTATATTTA
Organism: Salvelinus alpinus; assembly: GCF_045679555.1. Classification (NCBI taxonomy): domain Eukaryota; kingdom Metazoa; phylum Chordata; class Actinopteri; order Salmoniformes; family Salmonidae; genus Salvelinus; species Salvelinus alpinus. Next base: position 88,440,235 of record NC_092088.1, on the reverse strand, counting down.
CCCTCATCCTAACTCTAGCTTTACCCTATCTCTAGCTTTACCCTGACCCTAACTCTATCTTTACCCTGACCCTAACTCTAGCTTTACCCTGACCCTAACTCTAGCTTTACCCTGACCCTAACTCTATATTTACCCTCACCCTAACTCTAGCTTTACCCTGACCCTAACTCTATATTTACCCTCATCCTAACTCTAGCTTTACCCTGACCCTAACTCTAGCTTTACCCTGACCCTAACTCTAGCTTTACCCTGACCCTAACTCTAGCTTTACCCTGACCCTAACTCTAGCTTTACCCTCACCCTAACTCTATATTTACCCTCACCCTAACTCTAGCTTTACCCTGACCCTAACTCTAGCTTTACCCTGACCCTAACTCTATATTTACCCTCATCCTAACTCTAGCTTTACCCTGACCCTAACTCTAGCTTTACCCTGACCCTAACTCTAGCTTTACCCTCACCCTAACTCTAGCTTTACCCTCACCCTAACTCTAGCTTTACCCTGACCCTAACTCTAGCTTTACCCTCACCCTAGCTTTACCCTCACCCTAACTCTAGCTTTACCCTGACCCTAACTCTAGCTTTACCCTCACCCTATCTCTAGCTTTACCCTGACCCTAACTCTAGCTTTACCCTCATCCTAACTCTAGCTTTACCCTATCTCTAGCTTTACCCTCACCCTAACTCTAGCTTTACCCTCACCCTATATCTAGCTTTACCCTCACCCTATCTCTAGCTTTACCCTAACTCTAGCTTTACCCTGACCCTAACTCTAGCTTTACCCTCACCCTATCTCTAGCTTTACCCTCATCCTAACTCTAGCTTTACCCTAACTCTAGCTTTACCCTGACCCTAACTCTAGCTTTACCCTCACCCTATCTCTAGCTTTACCCTGACCCTAACTCTAGCTTTACCCTCATCCTAACTCTAGCTTTACCCTATCTCTAGCTTTACCCTCACCCTAACTCTAGCTTTACCCTCACCCTAACTCTATATTTACCCTCATCCTAACTCTAGCTTTACCCTGACCCTAACTCTATATTTACCCTCATCCTAACTCTAGCTTTACCCTGACCCTAACTCTATATTTACCCTCATCCTAACTCTAGCTTTACCCTCACCCTAACTCTAGCTTTACCCTGACCCTAACTCTAGCTTTACCCTCACCCTAACTCTATATTTACCCTCACCCTAACTCTATATTTACCCTGACCCTAACTCTATATTTACCCTGACCCTAACTCTATATTTACCCTCATCCTAACTCTAGCTTTACCCTAACCCTAACTCTAGCTTTACCCTATCTCTAGCTTTACCCTGACCCCAACCTAAGGTCATCCGTTTTGCCACTTCATTGGAGACATTATCCCACTTCTCTTCATTAGTAATTTTGAACTGATTTATTCACCTTTCCATTGGTTGGAGATATTCTATAAACACTAGCATGCCACATATGGGTACAAGGTACAGGGTTGAAAGGTGAGGTACAAGGTACAGGGTTGAAAGGCTGAAAGGTGAGGAATTGCACTACAGGAGTCTTAACAGGTCCTTAGAGAACATTTTATTCTAGAATCTACATCATGATAAAGATGTTATTTCTCCATTCTGATGGAAGAAATGTAGTGTTTCAAATGGAACAATGGAGTATTCTTTTCAACTCTGGCTTCCATTTTAAAATTCCTTTTCAAAATCTTCTGCAATTTATTTCCTCTTTAGCTTTTAATGGTTGGAGAACATTAAGGATGGTTATGGTTTCTCTGGTGAATTCTTGATGTGGAATGTGAACTCCTTTTTCTTCCTCTGGCCCACATGTATGGCCTTCTCGCTTTCAAGAGAGATCGGATCGGTCATAGTCGTGAGTTTCATGTGTGTTTTCATTTTCAAGAGGCTTACCAGAAATATTTTCCATACAAACACATACGGGGGTTATCTACTGTATATGTGTGTATCCTTATGTTAATGTGTGTTTGAATGATTTTATATCTCCACGGTGATTGCATGTCATCGTGTATGAGAGTGTGTATGGGTCCTGTTTTGTGTGTTGTCATGGAGCCCAAGTCGGAGTGAAAAATGATGGTGTGGATAAATGAGGTGAGAGACATTAAGGTCTTGAGACTGTGTTTCCTCTGGATTGATGTCGTGTGATATGTTCTGTCTAACTGACTATGGAATTCTCTGGCCCTCTCCCCTGGCCCACTCTCATCTCGCTAAAGCTCCTGACTTAGTGAGTTTGGAGTTTTTACTTGCAGTCAGTCCAATGGGATGGGACACTACAGTAACGTCTGCTTCCAACTCACACCCTCAAACACATAGATCCCCTGAACGCAGCTCACTTTCCGTCCCACTTTCCAGCTCACACTTTCAAACAACTAGATCCCGTGAACGCAGCTCACTCTCCAGATCCCAATCACCTGAATTCTAATCACCTGTTCACACACCTGTATATCATGATCACACACTATTTAGTTATTTGTACCCCATCGCTGTGACGTATTGTTTGTTTTGTGACACATGTCTTTCAGAGCTCTGTTTTTTTCCTGTGATTTATTCCTTTCGTGTATGATCGTTTTTGCCTACCTCACTAACAACGCCATTTGCCTATTCCCTGCCTCGGATTTCCTGTTATCTACCTATTGCCTGATCTCCCAGACTACGTTACTAGCCTTTTCCCTGCCTGTAGTGTTGCCCTTTTGGACCCCTGTGTATGACGTTCTGCCGGCACCTGGACCCAGCTACCTGCCTCCTCCTGTGGTCCTTTGCAATAAACACCTGCTGTACCCTACGCTTGAAACTAGCTCTCTGTCTCCCCTCGTGTTCATTACAACTACATGCTCGCAGGCACGCATGCACACACACACGCACACACGCACACACACATACTACTTCCTGTAAAATGATGATGGAAATGCTTTTGCCTGGAGGACAAATGGCCCAAATGACTGCAGCTGAAGAGACTTCAATGGCTGTATATTGGCATTGAGATCAGATGTACCGTAGGGTAGAGTGGGGTACATTGCAGTGGTGTAAAGTTCTTAAGTAAAAATACTTTAAAGTACTACTTAAGTAGTGTTTGGGGGTATTGGTACTTTACTTTACTATTTATATGTTTGACAACTTTCATTTTTACTTTACTACATTCCTAAAGAGAATAACGTACTTTTTACTCCACACATTTTCCCTGACAACCAAAGTAGAGAACATCCCTGGTCATCCCTACTGCCTCTGATCTGGCGGACTCACTAAACACACATGCTTCATTTGTAAATGATGTCTGAGCGTTGGATTGTGCCCCTGGCTATATGTAAATGATGTCTGAGCGTTGGAGTGTGCCCCTGGCTGTATGTAAATTATGTCTGAGTGTTGGAGTGTGCCCCTGGCTGTATGTAAATTATGTCTGAGTGTTGGAGTGTGCCCCTGTCTATCTGTAAATCAGGTCTGAGTGTTGGAGTGTGCCCCTTGTCTATCTGTAAATCAGGTCTGAGTGTTGGAGTGTACCCCTGGCTGTATGTAAATTATGTCTGAGTGTTGGAGTGTACCCCTGTCTATCTGTAAATCAGGTCTGAGTGTTGGAGTGTACCCCTGTCTATCTGTAAATCAGGTCTGAGTGTTGGAGTGTACCCCTGTCTATCTGTAAATCAGGTCTGAGTGTTGGAGTGTACCCCTGGCTGTATGTAAATCAGGTCTGAGTGTTGGAGTGTACCCCTGTCTATCTGTAAATCAGGTCTGAGTGTTGGAGTGTACCCCTGTCTATCTGTAAATCAGGTCTGAGTGTTGGAGTGTACCCCTGTCTATTTGTAAATCAGGTCTGAGTGTTGGAGTGTACCCCTGTCTATCTGTAAATCAGGTCTGAGTGTTGGAGTGTACCCCTGGCTGTATGTAAATCAGGTCTGAGTGTTGGAGTGTACCCCTGTCTATCTGTAAATCAGGTCTGAGTGTTGGAGTGTACCCCTGTCTATTTGTAAATAAGGTCTGAGTGTTGGAGTGTACCCCTGTCTATCTGTAAATCAGGTCTGAGTGTTGGAGTGTACCCCTGTCTATCTGTAAATCAGGTCTGAGTGTTGGAGTGTACCCCTGTCTGTATGTAAATCAGGTCTGAGTGTTGGAGTGTACCCCTGTCTATCTGTAAATAAGGTCTGAGTGTTGGAGTGTACCCCTGTCTATCTGTAAATCAGGTCTGAGTGTTGGAGTGTACCCCTGCCTATCTGTAAATCAGGTCTGAGTGTTGGAGTGTACCCCTGTCTATCTGTAAATCAGGTCTGAGTGTTGGAGTGTACCCCTGCCTATCTGTAAATCAGGTCTGAGTGTTGGAGTGTACCCCTGTCTATCTGTAAATCAGGTCTGAGTGTTGGAGTGTACCCCTGTCTATCTGTAAATAAGGTCTGAGTGTTGGAGTGTACCCCTGTCTATCTGTAAATCAGGTCTGAGTGTTGGAGTGTACCCCTGCCTATCTGTAAATCAGGTCTGAGTGTTGGAGTGTGCCCCTGTCTATCTGTAAATGATGTCTGTGTTGGAGTGTGCCCCTGTCTATCTGTAAATCAGGTCTGAGTGTTGGAGTGTACCCCTGTCTATCTGTAAATGATGTCTGAGTGTTGGAGTGTACCCCAGTCTATCTGTAAATAAGGTTTGAGTGTTGGAGTGTGCCCCTGTCTATCTGTAAATGATGTCTGAGTGTTGGAGTGTACCCCAGTCTATCTGTAAATCAGGTCTGAGTGTTGGAGTGTACCCCTGGCTGTATGTAAATCAGGTCTGAGTGTTGGAGTGTACCCCTGTCTATCTGTAAATCAGATCTGAGTGTTGGAGTGTGCCCCTGTCTATCTGTAAATCAGGTCTGAGTGTTGGAGTGTACCCCTGTCTATCTGTAAATCAGGTCTGAGTGTTGGAGTGTGCCCCTGTCTATCTGTAAATCAGGTCTGAGTGTTGGAGTGTGCCCCTGTCTATCTGTAAATGATGTCTGAGTGTTGGAGTGTGCCCCTGTCTATCTGTAAATCAGGTCTGAGTGTTGGAGTGTACCCCTATCTATCTGTAAATGATGTCTGAGTGTTGGAGTGTACCCCTGTCTATCTGTAAATCAGGTCTGAGTGTTGGAGTGTACCCCTGTCTATCTGTAAATCAGGTCTGCGTGTTGGAGTGTACCCCTGTCTATCTGCAAATCAGGTCTGAGTGTTGGAGTGTACCCCTGTCTATCTGTAAATCAGGTCTGAGTGTTGGAGTGTACCCCTGTCTATCTGTAAATCAGGTCTGAGTGTTGGAGTGTGCCCCTGTCTATCTGTAAATCAGGTCTGAGTGTTTGAGTGTACCCCTGTCTATCTGTAAATCAGGTCTGAGTGTTGGAGTGTGCCCCTGTCTATCTGTAAATCAGGTCTGAGTGTTGGAGTGTGCCCCTAACTATCTGTAAATCAGGTCTGAGTGTTGGAGTGTACCCCTGTCTATCTGTAAATCAGGTCTGAGTGTTGGAGTGTGCCCCTGTCTATCTGTAAATCAGGTCTGAGTGTTGGAGTGTACCCCTGTCTATCTGTAAATCAGGTCTGAGTGTTGGAGTGTACCCCTGTCTATCTGTAAATCAGGTCTGAGTGTTGGAGTGTGCCCCTGTCTATCTGTAAATCAGGTCTGAGTGTTGGAGTGTACCCCTGTCTATCTGTAAATGATGTCTGAGTGTTGGAGTGTACCCCTGTCTATCTGTAAATCAGGTCTGAGTGTTGGAGTGTACCCCTGTCTATCTGTAAATCAGGTCTGAGTGTTGGAGTGTACCCCTGTCTATCTGTAAATCAGGTCTGAGTGTTGGAGTGTACCCCTGTCTATCTGTAAATCAGGTCTGAGTGTTGGAGTGTACCCCTGTCTATCTGTAAATCAGGTCTGAGTGTTGGAGTGTACCCCTGTCTATCTGTAAATCAGGTCTGAGTGTTGGAGTGTGCCCCTGTCTATCTGTAAATGATGTCTGAGTGTTGGAGTGTGCCCCTGTCTATCTGTAAATCAGGTCTGAGTGTTGGAGTGTACCCATGTCTATCTGTAAATCAGGTCTGAGTGTTGGAGTGTGCCCCTGTCTATCTGTAAATCAGGTCTGAGTGTTGGAGTGTACCCCTGTCTATATGTAAATCAGGTCTGAGTGTTGGAGTGTGCCCCTGTCTATCTGTAAATCAGGTCTGAGTGTTGGAGTGTACCCCTGTCTATCTGTAAATCAGGTCTGTGTTGGAGTGTACCCCTGTCTATCTGTAAATCAGGTCTGAGTGTTGGAGTGTACCCCTGTCTATCTGTAAATCAGGTCTGAGTGTTGGAGTGTACCCCTGTCTATCTGTAAATCAGGTCTGAGTGTTGGAGTGTACCCCTGTCTATCTGTAAATCAGGTCTGAGTGTTGGAGTGTACCCCTGTCTATCTGTAAATCAGGTCTGAGTGTTGGAGTGTACCCTGGCTAAAAAACAAGAAAATGGTGCTGTCTGGTTTACTTTATGTAAGGCATTGGAAATGATTCATACTTTTACTTTTAATACTTAAGTATATTTTAGCAATGAAATGTACTTTTCATACTTAAATATATTTAAACCAAATACTTGTATACTTTTACTCAAGTAGTATTTGACTGTGTGACTTTCACTTGTATTTGAGTAATTTTCTATTAAGGTATCTTTACTTTTACTCAAGTATGACGATTGAGTACTTTTTCCACCACTGGTAAGTTGAGCCAAAGGGGTAATTGAGCCACCCTTGTCTCAAGGAAACCATACACAAAATGTATCATGTGACCAAATATTTAGGAAGAGGTCATCATTTCATGGAATCTGTGGAGGAAGAAACCACATGGAGAACATGATATGGAAGTTAGGTCCATAAAACTGATTTCCATCTAGCCAAATTAATATACTGTGTTAGAGGTTTCATGATGCTCGTATCTTAACCTAAGTTGATCATTTTAAGATTGTTTCTAAACATCAGTTGGGGTCTCTATAAGCTTCAATTGGAGGTCTTACACATAGCATTAAAGTGCACCCTTGTAGCTGTGTGGGCTAATATGGTCTAAATGTTTGCCATGGGGTAAGTTGAGCCAATGGTTTTGCCAATAGCAAGTTGAGCATATTGAAGTGTTTTCTTCCCTGGCATAATGTAAGGCATTATCGCTGGGATATTTATTTTATTTATTTATTTTATTTTACCGTTATTTTACCAGGTAAGTTGACTGAGAACACGTTCTCATTTGCAGCAACGACCTGGGGAATAGTTACAGGGGAGAGGAGGGGGATGAATGAGCCAATTATAAACTGGGAGGTAACAACTATGAGGTAACAACAGGGCATGGCCTATGTTAAATCAAATCAAATCAAATGTATTTATATAGCCCGTCTTACATCAGCTGATATCTCAAAGTGCTGTACAGAAACCCAGCCTAAAACCCCAAACAGTAAGCAATGCAGGTGTAGAAGCACGGTGGCTAGGAAAAACTCCCTAGAAAAGCCAAAACCTCGGAAGAAACCTAGAGAGGAACTAGGCTACGAGGGGTGGCCAGTCCTCTTCTGGCTGTGCCGGGTGGAGATTATGACAGAACATGGCCAAGATGTTCAAATGTTCATAAATGACCAGCATGGTCAAATAATAATAATCACAGTGGTTGTCGAGGGTGAAACAAGTCAGCACCTCAGGAGTAAATGTCAGTTGGCTTTTCATAGCCGATCATTAAGAGTATCTCTACCGCTCCTGCTGTCTCTAGAGAGTTGAAAACAGCAGGTCTGGGACAGGTAGCACGTCCGGTGAACAGGTCAAGGTTCCATAGCCGCAGGCAGAACAGTTGAAACTGGAGCAGCAGCACGGCCAGGTGGACTGGGGACAGCAAGGAGTCATCAGGCCAGGTAGTCCTGAGGCATGGTCCTAGGGCTCAGGTCCTCTGAGAGAGAGAAAGAAAGAAAGAGAGAATTTGAGAGAGCATACTTAAATTCACACAGGACACCGGATAAGACAGGAGAAGTACTCCAGATATAACAGACTGACACTAGCCCCCCGACACAAACTACTGCAGCATACATACTGGAGGCTGAGATAGGAGGGGTCAGGAGACACTGTGGCCTCATCCTATGATACCCCCGGACAGGGCCAAACAGGCAGGCATGTTAAACGTGTTTTAAAAAGTATTTGTTAGGTGTTAAGTCTGTGTTAAAAGATGCTTAACATGATACATTACAAAAAAAGTGATTGTGTTGAATTGTGTTTGGGAAATAAAAAAGTAGTGATAGTATTTCATTAATTACCAAAATTTGTAGGTGGCTTAACTTACGCTGTTCAGTTGCTCAACTTACCTCATACCCAAGGTGAGTTGTGCCAAGAGACCACTTTTTTTGGACAAGCTATGTTTTAAAAACGGTGATGTTTACATTAATTTTGATTATTTCCAGGGATACACAACATCCTGAAATATACTGTACATATCTTTATTTAAAATAATACTTTATTTCCGTTGATGGAGTGATGTTGAATGTAAAAAATGTCCCAACTTAACCATCTCTCTTCTACTGTACTGGAGTCTTTTGAAAACTGGGCCAGAATGAATTAAAGATGGAGCTAATGATTTGTGGCTCAAGCTGTCATTGGAGCATAAAAGTTTAATTGACATTTTTATATTGAATAATGTGTAATTTGAAGTTGAACAGCATGACTGCATGGGTGTCTGGATCATAGGTGGACTCACTGTACAGACTCCTGTCTTATTACAATGACGTATCTCTTTCCTTTTCTTTGAAAACATTGATGTTGTGTATATACCGAGATGTTGAAGCTTTCAGAGGATATTATGCTTTTGTAAATGAAGATTAGCATGAAATAAACTGTAGAGCCATGCAATCTCACTTCTGACAGGAAAAATAGATCACATCTCTGTTTTCTCTGCATGCATCCAAAATGGCACCATAGTCCTTAATGGGCCCTAGTCAAAAGTAATGCACTATATGGTGAATAGGGTGCCATTAAGGAAGCAGTCCATGTTCCTTTGACTGATGATTATGTCTATTGTCTATATATTTGGGCACAGAGTTTGAAATGTGTTGGAATTTCCCAATGAAAGCCAGACCTGTCAGAACAGATAAGATGGTTGGATGCTCAGAGCAGACAGGAACTACAACCCCCACCGTATTTTCTTTACTGATAAGAGTTAAATACAGTAGGTTTGGTAAACAGTCATGTGTGTGTCTACATGTTTTACTATACTTGTGAGTACCAGTAGTCTTCACAGGAATAGTAAACCAACTAATATTCAGAGTGTTGACATTTTTCCGGTCCTCACTTGTAAAAAGCCTAATTTAGGCTTAGGGGTTAGGTTTAGGCTTAGAAATAGGGTTATGGTTTAGAGTTAGGGGTAGGTTTAGGGGTTAAGGTTTGGGTTAGGGTTAGGTTAAGGTGTAGGTGTGGGTGGTTTAGGTTTAGGTTTAGGTTTATGTTTATGTTTATGTTTATGTTTATGTTTAGGCATAGGCTTAGGCTTAGGCTTAAGGTGAAGGTTAGATTTAGGTTTAAGGTTAGGGGTCAGGGAAAATAGGATTTTGAATGGGAATCGATTGATGGTCCCCAAAATTACAGTAAGGAGTGTGTGTGTGTGTGTGTGTGTGTGTGTGTGTGTGTGTGTGTGTGTGTGTGTGTGTGTGTGTGTGTGTGTGTGTGTGTGTGTGTGTGTGTGTGTGTGTGTGTGTGTGTGTGTGTGTGTGTGTGTGTGTGTGTGTGTGCATGCAAATGTACGTGTTTGAGTACTTGTGTTTTCTGTGCGTGTTTGTTTGCGTGCGTGCGTGGGTGTATGTGCAGAGTGTGAGTACAGAGTATGCGTGCAAAATGATGCAGAGTGTGCATGCGGATTGGTGTAGAGTGTGCGTACAGAGTGGTGCAGAGTGTGTGTGGAGTGTGTAGAGTTTGAGTGCAGACTGGTTGAGTGTGCGTGCAAATTGGTGCAGTGTGTGCATATAGACTGGTGTGCATGCAGAGTTGTACAGAGGGTACGTGCAGAGTGTGCTTGCAGAGTGTGCGTGCAGAGACTGGTGCAGAGTGTGCGTGCAAAGTGATGCAGAGTGTGCATGCGGACTGGTGCAGTGTGTGCATACAGACTGGTGTGCGTGCAGAGTTGTACAGAGTGTGCGTGCAGAGTGGTGCTGAGTGTGCGTGCAGAGTAGTGCAGAGTGTGCATGCAGAGTGGTGCAGAGTGTGCGAGTAGTGTGGTGCAGAGTGTGCGTGCAGAGTGATACCAAGTGTGTGTGCAGACTGGTGCAGAGCCTGCGTGCAGAGTGGTGCCAAGTGTTTGTGCAGAGTTGTGCAGAGCGTGCAGTGCAAAGTGGAGCCCGGTGTGCGTGCAGAGTGATGTAGAGTGGTGCCGAGTGTGCGTTCAGAGTGATGCAAATTAGTGCCAAGTGAGCGTGCAGAGTGGTGCAGAGTGTGCGTGCAGAGTGTTGCAGAGTGTGCTTGCAGAGTGGTGCAGAGTGCGCGCACAGAGTGGTGCAGAGTGCGCGCGCAGAGTGGTGCAGAGTGCGCCTGCAGAGTGGTGCAGAGTGTGCGTGCAGAGTGGTGCAGAGTGTGCGTGCAGAGTGGTGCAGAGTGTGAGTGCAGAGTGGTGCAGAGTGTGCGTAAAGAGTGGTGCAGAGTGTGCATAAAGAGTGGTGCAGAGTGCGCGCACAGAGTGGTGCAGAGTGTGTGTGCAGAGTGGTGCCGTTTGTGCGTGCAGAGTGGTGCAGTGTGCGTAAAGACTGCACACGGAGAGTTGTGCAGAGTGTGCGTGCATAGTGGTGCAGAGTGGTGCAGAGTGGTGCAGATTATGCACGCATAGTTGTGCATAGTGGTGCAGAGTGTGCGCGCAGAGTGTGTGTCTCCCTCTCTAGGCCTTGCTAACCCTATATTTCACCATGTTTGCCCTGCAGTAACTAATTTGTCCCTCTCTCTCTTCTGTCCTGGTATGTGCTGTCCATAGAGACTACTAGCCACCGTCCTCTCCACAGAAAGGTAATCTGGTGTGCTTGATACGTGCAGGAAGGCTAACAACCACTAACAGACTAAACAGAACAAAGATCTCTGACTTTTTAAAGCCTAACTAAGCATGTCAGATGAATGATATTCTCCTTTGTCTGTTTGCATTTGAGCTTAATCACCGAGCTGTTTCACTTGTCCTGGGTCTCTTAGGGACTTCTCCTATCACTCAGCAATAAAATCTATATATTTATCAACTAACTACTATGGGATGGCAAGGAAGGGAGGATTTTGTGTGTGTCTGTGTGTTTTGTGGATTAAAATGTAGTGTATGTGTCAGTATTTGTGGTGCAGGGTGCTGGGGGCAGCAGGAGGCTGGCTCCTCTCATTTCTATGTGCCCAGACATTAGTGGGGCATTCTAACTGAATAAACAGCCATCAATACCATGCTGTGGGCTAGAGGCCTACACACACACACACACACACACACACACACACACACACACACACACACACACACAACACACACACACACACACACACACACACACACACACACACACACACACACACACACACACAAAACATACATACATACATACACCCCAGTGCCAAAGCCAAGAGTCAAATGGAAACAAAGCTACAGGCCACTATAGAGAGCAGCTGCTGCGCTCCCTGCCCTCCCTGGCCCTGCCATGACCAAGGGGTGCATCTCAAATGACACACTATTCCCTATATAGTGCTCTACTTTTGACCTGGGCCTGCATATGGAATAGGGTGCCATTTTGGACATAGACAAGGTCCCACTGGATTAACCATGAAGGGACAGCTTCAACAACATGGCAGGATCTGTTTGAGATTTGAAGAGCAAGGGCATTCACACAGCCTCCCTATAGGCTATACAAAGACCCCAACCACAACATAGCCCCCTTTGATAAAACTCCCTACCCCCGCCCTGTAAATGTGACTTCAAATATGAAGCTCCACATGGAGTCTTCACTAACTGACAAGCCAAAGGGCAAGGAGATGAGAGCTGCTTCAAAGCTGCTGGACAGACTTGGCTTCATAATACATGTTTTTTCAGAGGCTGAGTTATATTAACAGAGTGGCAATGAGACATGTATAGTTTAGATGGGATCTCTATAAAAGATGGAGATGGGAGGGAGGGTAATTGGGACAGATTGTGAATGTTGGCTGGGGTAGGCATGTGGCTGCTGGGTAGGAGAAGGGGAGCATATGGGCTGCGTTCTGAGGGGCTTGGCCCACCTTTATTCGTTGTGTGTGTGTGTGTGTGTGTGTGTGTGTGTGTGTGTGTGTGTGTGTGTGTGTGTGTGTGTGTGTGTGTGTGTGTGTGTGTGTGTGTGTGTGTGTGTGTGTGTGTGTGTGTGTGTGTGTGTGTGTGTGCATTGCGAGAGGCTTGGCCCATCTTTAATCGCTGGCCACGCCACAACACCCCCCTGAAGACACGCGGGCAGTGCCAGGAATCCTTTAAAACATAAATACAAAAAACATGCGGAATGACATCATTAATAATGTCATGAGATGAGTAGAGTCTGGTCGCAGGTCTGATGATGCAGAATGACATCATCAATAATGTCATGAGATGAGTAGAGTCTGGTCGCAGGTCTGATGATGCAGAATGACATCATCAATAATGTCATGAGAAGAGTAGAGTCTTGTCGCAGGTCTGACGATGCAGAATAATCAGGAATGACGCCGGGACATCATAATATTGTACTAATATAACAAAGCAGCTATGCTTAGGAGAGTTGACACAGCGTTAGAACTTTCCACTGAATATTTCTATAAACCTTTCAAGGAGCCCATGATTAAAGGAACACCCAGTATTTCTCAGCTCAGAACTCTGTCTCACCAAACCACTGAGAAGACGTTGGGTTTTGGCTCTGTTTCAGCTAATGTGGCTGGAACTGGGGCTGGGGCTGGGGCTGGATCTGGAACTGGGCTGGTTACCATTACAGGTCTGTTAGCTGGCTTGGGCCTGTAATTCACAGAGGGGAAACAAATTGCTCTCTGGTCTCTTTTTCTGGTGTCTCTCCCTCTGATCTCTCTCTCTCGCTCTCTGGTCTCCCTCGCTCTCTGATCTTTCTCTCTTTCTTCTATACCATTTTCCCCTCTGCATGTGTCATTTGTCCATCTATTTCCAACACTTTTGGGTCCATTACCATCAACGACATTTGGGATGTGTGGAGCTGGTTGGTTGGTAGACAATGTATGTACCATTACGCCAACAGCAGGGAGATATGCATGCTCACCCTTACCCGAACATGAGCAGAGCTGTAATCAGACTGATTAAAGCTCTGATCGAAGAGAGAGAGACATTAATTACATACTGGCTAATGCAGTGGTGGGTGGGTAGTATATGGGGCTTTGGTGACAAAACAGATGGCACAGTGATAGACTACATCCAATTTGCTGAGTAGAGTGTTGGAAGCTAATTTGGAAATGACATCGCCGAAGTCAAGGATTGGTGGGATAGTCAGTTTTACGAGGGTATGTTTGGCAACATGAGTGAAGGATGCTTTGTTGCGAAATAGGAAGCCGATTCTAGATTTAATTTTGGAGATTGGAGATGCTTAATTTAAGTCTGGAAGGAGAGTTGTCAGTCGAACCAGACAACTAGGTATTTGTAGTTGTCCACATATTCTAAGTTAAAACCGTTTAGAGTGGTGATGCTAGACGGGCAGGCGGGTTTGGGCAGCAATCGGATGAAGAGCATGCATTTAGTTTTGCTTGCATTTAAGAGCAGTTGGAGGCCACGGAAAGAGAGTTGTATGGCATTGAAGCGCGTATGGAGGTTAGTTAAATTCTCTAGGATAGGGGGCAGCATTTTCACTTTTGGAAAAATAGCGTGCCCAATTTCAACTTCCTTCTACTCATCGCCAGAATATAAGATATGCATATTATTAGTATATTTGGATAGAAAACACTCTGAAGTTTCTAAAACTGTTTGAATCATGTCTGTGAGTATAAGAGAACTTATGTAGCAGGCAAAACCCCGAGGACTAACCATTCAGATTTTTCTTTTTTGAGGTCACTGTCAGTTCAATGAATTTCATTGGGATACTAGATTTCTAAGGGACTTGTTTGCAGTTCCTACCGCTTCCACTGGATGTCACCAGTCTTTGGAAATTGGTTGAGGTTATTCCTTTGTGCAATGAAGAAGTACGGCCATCTTGAATCAGTGTAACGTTATGTGTACTGTTTGAGAGTTGCGCAAGACTAGAAAAGTAGCGTTAGTTTGTTGTCCTCCTGTATTGAAAACAGATAGACCCGTTTTCAATTTGATCGATTATTAACGTTTAAAAATACCTAAAGTTGTATTACAAAAGTAGTTTGAAATGTTTTGGCAAGTTTTGGCAAAGTACACGTAACTTTTGAGATATTTTGTAGTGACGTTGCGCAAATTGGAAGCAGTTTTTTTCTGGATCAAAGGTGCCAAATAAATGGACATTTTGGATATATACGGACTGAATTAATTGAACAAAAGGACCATTTGTGATGTTTATGGGACATATTGGAGTGCCAACAAAAGAAGCTCGTAAAAGGTAAGGCATGATTTATATTTTATTTATGCGTTTTGTGTTGCGCCTGCAGGGTTGAAATATGCTACACCCTCTTTGTTTACTGTTGTGCTATCATCAGATAATAGCATCTTATGCTTTTTGAAATCTGACATGTTGGCTGGATTCACAATGAGTCTAGCTATAATTTGGTATCTTACATGTGTGATTTAATGAAAGTTTGATTTATATATATAATTTTATTTGAATTTGGCGTTCTGCATTTTCCCTGGCTTTTGGCCAAGTGGGACGCAATCGTCCCACCTATCCCTCTTGACGCTAGGGGTCAGATTTTTTTATATATTTTTTAAATAACGTTCCCAAGGTAAACGGACTATTTCTCAGGTCCAGATCGTAGAATATGCATATAATTTACAGATTAGGATAGAAAACACTCCAAAGTTTCCAAAACTGTCAACATATTGTCTGTGAGTATAACAAAACTGATTCTGCAGAAAACCTGAGGAAATATAACCCGGAAGTGATTATTTAATTTTTTTATCTGTGTTTCCTGGCCCGTCTTTCTTCCATTTAAAGGGGTATCAACCAGATTCCTTTTCCAATGGCTTCCTCAGGCTGTGACCAGGCTTTAGACATAGTTTCAGGCTTTTATTTTGAAAAATGAGCGAGATGTTTCAAAACTAGTCAGGTGTCCTCTGATTTGTTCCTGTGTGCGAGAGGGGTAGCTCTCCATTTTCTTTCTGTCTTTTATTGAATAGGTTACGGTCCGGCTGAAATATTATCGATTATGTTTGTTAAAAACAACCTGAGGATTGATTATAAAAAACATTTGACATGTTTCTACGAACATTACAGATACTTTTTGGAATTTTCGTCGAACGGAACGAGGCTGTGGTTTTCTGAACATAACGCGCAACCCAAATGGCGGTTTTATGTTATAAAAGTAATATTTATCGAACTAAAATAACATTTGTTGTGTAACTGGGAGTCTTATGAGTGCAAACATCCGAAGATTATCAAAGGTAAGCGATTAATTTTATTGCTTTTCTGACTTTCGTGACCATGCTAATTTGGGGCTAGCTGTTGTAGCATTGATTGATACACTCACAAAAGCTTGGATTGCTTTCGCTGCAAAGCATATTTTCAAAATCTGACACGATAGGTGGATTAACAACATGCTAAGCTGTGTTTTGGTATATTTCACTTGTGATTGCATGATTATAAATATTTTTAGTAATATTTTCGAATCTGATACATTTGGGAATTTTCTTCTGCCTTTCAGGCCCGGAACGAGGCTGTAGTTTTCTGAACATAACGCGCAACCCAAATGGCGTTTTTCTGTTATAAAAGTAATATTTATCGAACAAAAATAACATTTGTTGTGTAACTGGGAGTCTCGTGAGTGCAAACATCCGAAGATTATCAAAGGTAAGCGATTCATTTTATTGCTTTTCTGACTTCCGTGATCATGCGAATTTGGGGCTAGCTGTTGCAGCATTGATTGATACACTCACAAAAGCTTGGACTGCTTTCGCTGCAAAGCATATTTTCAAAATCTGACATGTAGGTGGATTAACAACAGGCTAAGCTGTGTTTTGGTATATTTCACTTGTGATTCAATGATTATAAATATTTGTAGTAATATTTTGCACCCTGCAATTCAGCGGTTGTTTAGGAAAATTATCCCGCTAAAGGGATCCGTAGCGCAGAGAAGTTAACTTTTACTTGGTACTCATCCCGGATCCGGGAGCACCCCCCACAGTAAAAAAGCTGACTAGCATAGCCTAGCATAGCGTCACAAGTAAATACAAGCATCTAAATATCATTAAATCACAAGTCCAAGACACCAGATGAAAGATACAGATCTTGTGAATCCAGCCATCATTTCTGATTTTTAAAATGTTTTACAGGGAAGACACAATATGTAAATCTATTAGCTAACCACGTTAGCAAAAGACACCACTTTTTTTACTCCACCATTTTTTTACTCCATCAGTAGCTATCACTAATTCGACTAAATAAAGATATATATAGCCACTAACCAAGAAACAACTTCATAAGATGACAGTCTGATAACATATTTATGGTATAGCATATGTTTTTTTTGAAAAATGTGCATATTTCAGGTATAAATCACAGTTCTACATTGCAGCTGCAATCTGAAATAGCGTTGGAAGCAGCCGGAATAATTACAGAGACCGACGTCAATTACCAAAATTCTCATCCTAAAACATTTCTGAAAAATACACAGCCTACAGCAATTGAAAGACACAGATCTTGTGAATCCAGACAATATTTCAGATTTTCTAAGTGTTTTACAGCGAAAACACAATATATCGTTATATTAGCATAAAGATAATTACCACATGAGCTAACATCACCCCCGCATTGAATCAAGGCAAAAGGGGCGATAACGTTATCGCCACCAAAATATATAAATTTTTTCACTAACCTTCTCAGAATTCTTCAGATGACAGTCCTGTAACATCATATTACACAATGCATATAGAGTTTGTTCGAAAATGTGCATATTTAGCATCACAAATCGTGGTTATGCAATGTAATCTGTCAAAACATGGCATGCATTCTGGCCGGCGCCATCTTGGAAAGGCACCTATGTTTACGATTATTTATCGATTAGATTGACTAAAAAAATACAGGTTGGACAGCTAATGAAAGATGCATTGGTTATTAATGCAACCGCTGATTTAGATTTTTAAAATTAACGTTACAAGACATACATTGTGAGTTACAGCCAGACTAGTGCCGCAAAAAATGGCCGACAACTGCGTTTACATTTTTCCACATAAATACGTAATAAAATCATAAATAACTCTTACTTTTGGACGAGCTTCCATCAGTATCTTGGGCAATGTGTCCTTTGTCCAAAATAATCGTTGCTTTGTTGTAAAACGACCTCTTCAACTTCGGAACTAGCAGCTAACGATAGCTACACGGCACACACATGTCCAAATCCTCAAACGCAATACTAAGGAAATTCCGAAAATTAGCAATATACTCGCATAAACTGATATAAATCGGTTTCAAATAACTTCGTTATGATGTTTCTAACACCTATATCGAATTAAATCACAGACGGATATATCTTTGATCAATAACGAGAGCTTTTGAGCATGCCATTCCGATGTCCTCCCTTGCATCCTGGCGAGCGTCCAAAAGAAGGGACATCTCACTCCATTGCGTTTTATAAACTCTGAGAAACACGTAGAGACGCCATTCCACTTCTCATTGGTTACTGACATCCAGGGGAAGGCGGGTGCAGTTCATTTCGATCCATAGGGCATACACAAGGCTTAAAACTGATCCGAGATCAGAGACTATTTTTCAGAGCTTCGCATGTCCTGTCATGATTTTCGCTGTAGAAAGAGTTCTGGTTCACCCACAGACATAATTCAAACGGTTTTAGAAACTAGAGATTGTTTTCTATCCAATAGTAATAATAATATGCATATTGTACGAGCAAGAATTGAGTACGAGGCAGTTTAATTTGGAAATGTAAAAAAATAAATAATGCTAACAGCTCCCCCTATTGACAAGCATATCCCAGTTTAGGTCACCTAACAGTACAATCTCTGGAGATAAACGGGGTGCAATTAATTCACATATGGTGTCCAGGGCACAGCTGGTGGCTGAGGGGGGTCTATAACAAGTGGCAACAGTGAGAGACTTATTTCTGGAAAGGTGGATTTTTAAATGTAGAAGCTCAAACTGTTTGGACACATACCTGGATGGCATAACATAACTCTACAGGCTATCTCTGCAGTAGATTGCAACTCCACCCCCTTTGGTAGTTCTATCTTGGCAGAAAATTCAGACACGGCTAGGGTATCAGGGTTGGTGGAGTGAACTAAAGCAGTGAATAAAACAAACTTAGGGAGGACGCTTCTGATGTTAAAATGCATGAAACCAAGGCTTTTACGGTTACAGAAGTCAACAAATTATTGCTCCTGGCGAATAGGAGTGGAACTGGGGGCTATAGGGCCTGGGTTAACCTCTACATCACCAATGGATCAGAGGAGGAGTAGGATAAGGGTACGGCTAAAGGCTAAAATAACTGGTTGTCTAGTGCGTTGGGGACTGAGAATAAAAGGAGCAGATTTCTGGGCATGGTAGAATAGATTCAAGGCATAATGGACAGACAAGGGTGTTGTGTCTTTGGCATCATTAAACTGAAGACTGTTAGTTTATCAAATCAATTCTCTGTAATTATTGTTATGGGATTAACTTCTTACTGCTGGGGGCAGTATAGAGTAGCTTGGATGAATAAGGTGCCCAGAGTAAACTGCCTGCTACTCAGTCCCAGAAGCTAAGATATGCATATTATTAGTATATTTGGATAAAACCACTCTGAAGTTTCTAAAACAGTTTGAATGATGTCTATGAGTATAACAGAACTCATATGGCAGGCAAAAACCTGAGAAAAAAATCCAACCAGGAGGTGGGAAATCTGAGGTTTGTACTTTTTCAACTCATCACCTTTCAAATATACAGTGGGATATTGGTCATATTGCACTTCCTAAGGCTTCCATTAGATTTCAACAGCCTTTAGAACCTTGTTTGCTGCTTCCACTGTGAAGGAGGGGGGAATGAGGGCTCTTTGAGTCAGGGGTCTGGCAGAGTGCCATGAGCTGACCATGCGCGTTCACGTGATAGTTAGCTTGCGTTCCATTGCATTTCTGAAGACAAATGAATTCTCCAGTTGGAACATTATTGAAGATTTATGATAAAAACATCCTAAAGATTGATTCTATACATCGTTTGACATGTTTCTAGAAACATTAATGGAACTTTTTTGACTTTTCGTCTGGACTTTTGGATTGTACATTTGGATTACTGGACTAAACGCGCAAACAAAAAGGAGGTATTTGGACATAAATGATGGACTTTATCGAACAAAACAAACATTTATTGTGGAACTGGGATTCCTGGGAGTGCATTCCGATCAAGATCATCAACGGTAAGTGAATATTTATAACGCTATTTCTGAGTTTTGTGACACCGCTCCTTGGTTGGAAAATGGCTGTATGGTTTTCTGTGGCTAGGCGCTGACCTAACATAATTGCATTGTGTGCTTTTACCGTAAAACCTTTTTGAAATCTGACACAGCGGTGGCTTTAAGGAGAAGTTTATCTTTAATTGTATGTTTAACACTTGTATTTTTCATTAATGTTTATGATGAGTATTTCTGTAATTTGAAATGGCTCTCTGCACTTTCACCGGATGTTTGTTTGAGACAATGCATTTCTGAACATAACGCACCAATTTCAAATTAGGTTTTTGGACATAAATATGAACTTTATCGAACAAAACACACATTTATTGTCAAACAATGAGTCCTGGGAGTGCCATCCGGTGAATATCATCAAAGGTTAGTGATTCATTTTAACGCTATTTCTGTCTTTTGTGACACCTCTCCTTCTTTGGAAAATGACTGTATGGTTTTCTGTGGCTAGGCACTGACCTAACAGAATCGCAAGGTGTGCTTTCACCGTAAAGCCTTTTTGAAATCAGACACTGTGGCTGGATAAAGGAAAGAGTAGGACTTTGCACTGAATGTTGGACTTGGAAGACACGGCAGAAAGAAATTAGATCATTTCCTACAAAATCACAATCTTAAGAGGACCAGATTAACTAGCATAAACAGGGAGGTTATCTGTACTATATGTTACTAGGAAATAAATTAAACATAAGCCAAGCATATTTTTCTGCTTGGTGTAAAACCAAATGATTTGCAACCGGAATAAATGCATGACTGTGTTCTCTGGATTTACACTCCTATAGGCGGCTTTTTGGTTTACCTTTCCAACTTGTAAGTATACTTGCCTTGTATCCAGAAACAACTCTAAGAACACCACCAACAACAATGCTTTTGAAACTCAACATGGAAAAAGATGGAAGAAGCTCTGAGATCTTTGAGGGACTGATGACAAGCAGAATAGTCATCAGTTGATGTCGGCTGAAAGATGTCCGGATCTGGACAGAACTGGTCGAGGTTTACCTTCCACTATTGTGTCACATCTGGGAACAGCCACCCTCTTCCTGAGCCAAAACAGTGAATAAGCAGTGTGTAAATGGATATATGAGTATGTGACTAGCTGGGGTTATGAACCTGAGTACGCTAGCGTCCTTGAAGATAGCAGACTAATGTGTCCTTGACGCAGCACTGCTTACTGCCTCTACACAACTGACCAGCTACCTGAGCTTGCTACGATAGTACAACGACATGCACTCAGAGGCGTTTTCTTGAGGCGTGGCTTAGCAGGGGCATGGATTTCAGATAGTTCTTTTTGGCCACCCGTGAGAGTAAATGTAATTCTGGTTAATCTGTTCCATTGTACTGTCATCACATGTTAAGGTTGAGCACTGACACTTCTGTAGCTTTAATTAGGTGAATAGAAGAGTATGAGTTCCTCAAGTGCCTGTGCATATCCTAATGTTGGGAGAGTTACAACGTTGTTATCATATTTAAATAATAATGCTATTCAAAATAGAGTGCAACAATCTTGAAGGAAAATATGCAGTGTACGAACCTAATATGGTGAAAAGGAATGACATTTACTCTCACGGGTAGCCAAAAATAACGATATGAAAGCCACCCCCTTGAAAATAACCTATGGATTACATTAAAAAAGTCAATTTGCAAGTGAAAAAACCCAACTGAAGGTTACATTCACTCATGGTTGAGTAATATGGGTTATTTTCTGGAGGTGTGGCTTTCAGATAGTTTTTTTTGTCCATCCATGAGAGTAAATGTCATTGTAACATCATTTTTTAAATATGATAACAAAGTGGCACTTGAGGAACTCATACTCTTGTGTACACCTAATTAACACTACAAAGGTGTCAGTGCTCAACCTTAGCAGTAAGGAGACTTGGGCTGTTACAACAGAACATGAACCGGAATGACATTTACTATCACGGGTGGCCAAAAATAACTATTTGAAAGCCATGCCTAAAGTCTTCTGATCTGACCCGGTGGGTCATAGCTCAATAACCTAGCATCAATAACCCAACAACCCAACTAAGCGACCCAACAGGCAGGGTCAAAACAACCCAACGTGTGTTCTGTCCAATATTTGTTTTTAACCCTTAATTTTTAGAGTTCAGGGCCTTAGTGTTGCTATGGGCTGAAACACTCTGTCTATACAATGGCCCAAAAGTAGAGCTTCCATAACCAAAGTCCTCCTAACCAGACCCAGAGAGAAGAATGGAGTGAACAAGAATAAAAGCAATCAAAGAAAAAGCTTAGACAATTTTGCTCTTTGAGTAAAATATATATTTTTTTCACAGAGTCATTAATTTTAAAGACTGAAGACAGTACTGGCTGCTCGCCTCTTTGAATAGATTATATTTTTCCCCTTTTTCATTCCATATTGTTTTCTGAGATTTCATTTCAGCTCTGAAATAAGGGGTTAGGGAGTGGGAGTAGGAGGAGAGGAGGTGGAGGAGGAGGAGGAGGAGGGAGGAGGAGAAGAAGGTAGTTACTTCCAATGGAACTAAGCAGTGAGTTGAAATACACAGAGTGTACAAAACATTAAGAACACTTGGTCTTGCCATGACATAGTCTGACCATGTGAATCCAGGTGGAAGCCATGATCCCTTATTGATGTCACTTATTAAACCCACTTCAATCAGTGTAGATGAAGGTGAGGAGACAGATTAAATAAGGATGTTTAAGCCTTGAGACAATTGAGACATGGATTGTGTATGTGTACCATTCAGAGGGTTAATGGGAAAGACAAAATATTTAAGTGCCTTTGAACGGAGAATGGTAGTAGGTGCCAGGTGCGTCAGTTTGTGTCAAGAAGTGAACAATGCTGGGATTTTCACACTCAACAGTTTCCAATATGTATAAAAAATGGTCCACCACACAAATTGCATCCAGCCAACTTGACACAATGGTGGGAAGCATAGGAGTCAAAATGGGGCAGCATCCCTGTGGAATGCTTTCGACACCTTGTAGAGTCCATGCCCCGATGAATTGAGGCTGTTCTGAGGGAAAAAGGGGTGCAATTCAAAATTAGGAAGGTGTTCATAATGTTAAGCTCATCTCTGGTGGACTCCATCTCACTGCTCAGTGTATGTCTCAAGTTAATCTCTGGTGGACTCCATCTCACTGCTCAGTGTATGTCTCAAGTTAATCTCTGGTGGACTCCATCTCACTGCTCAGTGTATGTCTCAAGTTAATCTCTGGTGGACTCCATCTCACTGCTCAGTGTATGTCTCAAGTTAATCTCTGGTGGACTCCATCTCACTGCTCAGTGTATGTCTTAAGCTCATCTCTGGTGGACTCCATCTCACTGCTCAGTGTATGTCTCAAGTTAATCTCTGGTGGACTCCATCTCACTGCTCAGTGTATGTCTTAAGTTCATCTCTGGTGGACTCCATTTCATCTCTCAGTGTATGTCTCTAGCTCATCTCTGGTGGACTCCATCTCACCTCTGTCCACACAGGTTGTATTGGTAGTGTGGCGGACCACAGGTAAAGAGGCAAGAGGGATGTAGGATGTGTCCCAAATGGCATCCTATGCATTGCACTAGTGTTCACCAGGGCCCATAGGACTCTGCACTTTATTGGGAATAGGGTGCCATTTGGGACGGGTACAAAACAAAAACCATGTGATGAGACTGCTCGCGTGTTATATGAGGAACCACCTTGGGATTCTGGTTGGAAGTCAATTATCGGTAGACATTAAGACACATCCAGTACTGTAGCATTCTCCACACACGCACCTAGCGTACCATAAGTGGAAAATAATGAACTGTCAGTTTTTCCCCAATAACCCTTAAAAAAAGAAAACAGAGACATCCATTTTGTAACAATGAGACACTAATGCTGAACAGCGTAACGGTTGGTTTGGTGCCAATAGTTAATGTCTTCCAGAGAAGAGAAGAGGACAGGAGAGGAGAAGAGAGGAGAAGAGGAAAGGAGAAGAGAGGAGAAGAGGAAAGGATTGGAAAAATAAAAGAGAAGTCTTCCCCTCAGGCATGGCGTTCCGTAATTTGGCTGATTAGGAGAACTATCCTGGTTTTTGTAGGGGATTGTGATTGATCTGACAGCTTAAATACAGTAGACCTGGATGGAGGGGGGAAGAAGGAGGGAGAAAAAGCTTCCAGATGAGGGAAGGGATAGAGGGATAGAGGGAGGGAGAGAGAGAGAGAGAGAGAGAGAGAGAGAGAGAGAGAGAGAGAGAGAGAGAGAGAGAGAGAGAAGGGACTACACTATCTATGTTACACTATCTATGTTACACTACCTATGTTACAATACCTATGTTACACTACTTACGTTACACTACTTATGTTACACTATCTATGCTACACTACCTACAGTATGTTACACTTCCTGTTACACAACCTATGTTATGACTACCTATGTTACACTACCTATGTTACACTACCTATGTTACACTACCTACGATACACTACTTATGTTACATAATCTATGGTACACTACCTATGTTACACTACCTATGGTACACTACCTAGGATACAGTGCCTATGTTACACGACCTACAGTATGTTACACTACCTACAGTAGTTACACTACTTGTTACACTACCTATGTTATGACTACTTATGTTACACTACATATGTTACAATACCTATGTTACGCTACCTATGTTACACTACCTACAGTATGTTACACTACCTACAGTATGTTACACTTCCTGTTACACAACTTATGTTATGACTACTTATGTTACACTACCTACAGTATGTTACACTACCTACAGTATGTTACACTTCCTGTTACACAACTTATGTTATGACTACTTATGTTACACTACCTATGTTACTCTACCTATTTAATGACTGCCTATTATATGACTACCTATGTTACACTACATATGTTACTCTACCTATTTAATGACTGCCTATTATATGACTACCTATGTTACACTACATATGTTACTCTACCTATTTAATGACTGCCTATTATATGACTACCTATGTTACACTACATATGCTAACTACATATGTTACACTACATATGTTACACTACCTATGCTACACTACATATGTTACAAAACTAATGTTACACTACATATGTTACACTACATATGTTACACTACATATGCTAACTACATATGTTACACTACCTATGTTACACTACTAATGTTACAATACCTATGTTACAAAACTAATGTTACACTACATATGTTACAAAACTAATGTTACACTACATATGTTACACTACATATGTTACACTACATATGTTACACTACATATGTTACACTACCTATGCTACACTACATATGTTACACTACCTATGTTACACTACTAATGTTACACTACCTATGTTACACTACCTATGTTACACTACATATGTTACACTACCTATGTTACAATACATATGTTACACTACATATGTTACACTACCTATGTTACACTACATATGTTACACTACATATGTTACACTACCTATGTTACACTACATATGTTACACTACTAATGTTACAATACCTATGTTACACTACATATGTTACACTACCTATGTTACACTACCTATGTTACACTACTAATGTTACAATACCTATGTTACACTACATATGTTACACTACTTATGTTACAGTAACTATGCTACAATACATATGTTACACTACATATGTTACACTACTTATGTTACAGTAACTATGCTACAATACATATGTTACACTACATATGTTACACTACTTATGTTACAGTAACTATGCTACAATACATATGTTACACTACATATGTTACACTACCTATGTTACACTACTTATGTTACAGTAACTATGCTACAATACCTATGTTACACTTCCTATGTCACAGTACCTATGTTACACTACTAATGTTACACTACCTATGTTGCACTACCTATGGTATGTTACACTGCCTACAGTATGTTACACTACCTGTAACACTACCTATGTTATGACTAGTTATGGTACACTACCTATGTTACTCTACCTATTTTATGACTGCCTATGCTACACTACCTATGTTGCACTACCTATGTTACACTACCTATGTTACACTATCTATGTTACACTACCTATGTTACAGTACCTATGTTACACTACCTATGTTACACTACCTATGTTACACTACCTATGTTACACTACCTATGTTACAATACCTATGTTACACTACCTATGTTACACTACCTACAGTATGTTACACTACCTACCGTATGTTACACTACTTGTTACACTACCTATGTTATGACTACTTATGTTACACAACCTATGTTACACTACCTATGTTACACGACCTACAGTATGTTACACTACCTACAGTAGTTACACTACTTGTTACACTACCTATGTTATGACTACTTATGTTACACTACATATGTTACAATACCTATGTTACGCTACCTATGTTACACTACCTACAGTATGTTATTTTTTATTTATTTTTATTTCACCTTTATTTAACCAGGTAGGCTAGTTGAGAACAAGTTCTCATTTGCAACTGCGACCTGGCCAAGATAAAGCATAGCAGTGTGAACAGACAACACAGAGTTACACATGGAGTAAACAATAAACAAGTCAATAACATGGTAGAAAAAAAGAGAATCTATATACAATGTGTGCAAAAGGCATGAGGAGGTAGGCAATAAATCGAATAATTACAATTTAGCAGATTAACACTGGAGTGATAAATCATCAGATGATCATGTGCAAGAAGAGATACTGGTGTGCAAAAGAGCAGAAAAGTAAATAAATAAAAGCAGTATGGGGGGTGAGGTAGGTAAATTGGGTGGGTAGTTTACAGATGGACTATGTACAGCTGCAGTGATCGGTTAGCTGCTCGGATAGCAGATTTTTTAAGTTGTTGAGGGAGATAAAAGTCTCCAACTTCAGAGATTTTTGCAATTCGTTCCAGTCGCAAGCAGTAGAGAACTGGAAGGAAAGGCGTCCAAATGAGGTTTTAGCTTTAGGGATGATCAGTGAGATACACCTGCTGGAGCGCGTGCTGCGGGTGGGTGTAGCCATCGTGACCAGTGAACTGAGATAAGGCGGCACTTTACCTAGCATAGCCTTGTAGATGACCTGGAGCCAGTGGGTCTGACGACGAACATGTAGCGAGGGCCAGCCGACTAGGGCATACAGGTCGCAGTGGTGGGTCGTATAAGGTGCTTTAGTAACAAAACGAATGGCACTGTGATAAACTGCATCCAGTTTGCTGATTAGAGTGTTGGAAGCTATTTTGTAGATGACATCGCCGAAGTCGAGGATCGGTAGGATAGTCAGTTTTACTAGGGTAAGTTTGGCGGCGTGAGTGAAGGAGGCTTTGTTGCGGAATAGAAAGCCGATTCTTGATTTGATTTTGGATTGGAGATGTTTGATATGAGTCTGGAAGGAGAGTTTGCAGTCTAGCCAGACACCTAGGTACTTATAGATGTCCACATATTCTAGGTCGGAACCGTCCAGGGTGGTGATGCTAGTCGGGCGTGCGGGTGCAGGCAGCGAACGGTTGAAAAGCATGCATTTGGTTTTACTAGCGTTTAAGAGCAGTTGGAGGCCACGGAAGGAGTGTTGTATGGCATTGAAGCTCGTTTGGAGGTTAGATAGCACAGTGTCCAAGGAAGGGCCGGAAGTATATAGAATGGTGTCGTCTGCGTAGAGGTGGATCAGGGAATCGCCCGCAGCAAGAGCAACATCATTGATGTATACAGAGAAAAGAGTCGGCCCGAGAATTGAACCCTGTGGTACCCCCATAGAGACTGCCAGAGGACCGGACAACATGCCCTCCGATTTGACACACTGAACTCTGTCTGCAAAGTAGTTGGTGAACCAGGCAAGGCAGTCATTAGAAAAACCGAGGCTACTGAGTCTGCCGATAAGAATATGGTGATTGACAGAGTCGAAAGCCTTGGCCAGGTCGATGAAGACGGCTGCACAGTAATGTCTTTTATCGATGGCGGTTATGATATCGTTTAGTACCTTGAGCGTGGCTGAGGTGCACCCGTGACCGGCTCGGAAACCGGATTGCACAGCGGAGAAGGTACGGTGGGATTCGAGATGGTCAGTGATCTGTTTGTTGACTTGGCTTTCGAAGACCTTAGATAGGCAGGGCAGGATGGATATAGGTCTGTAACAGTTTGGGTCCAGGGTGTCTCCCCCTTTGAAGAGGGGGATGACCGCGGCAGCTTTCCAATCCTTGGGGATCTCAGATGATACGAAGGAGAGGTTGAACAGGCTGGTAATAGGGGGTGCGACAATGGCGGCGGACAGTTTCAGAAATAGGGGGTCCAGATTGTCAAGCCCAGCTGATTTGTATGGGTCCAGGTTTTCCAGCTCTTTCAGAACATCTACTATCTGGATTTGGGTAAAGGAGAAGCTGGGGAGGCTTGGGCGAGTAGCAGCGGGGGGGGCGGGGCTGTTGGCCAAGGTTGGAGTCGCCAGGAGGAAGGCATGGCCAGCCATTGAGAAATGCTTGTTGAAGTCTTCGATTATCACGGATTTATCGGTGGTGACCGTGTTACCTAGCCTCAGTGCAGTGGGCAGCTGGGAGGAGGTGCTCTTGTTCTCCATGGACTTTACAGTATCCCAGAACTTTTTGGAGTTAGAGCTACAGGATGCGAATTTCTGCTTGAAAAAGCTGGCCTTTGCTTTCCTGACTGACTGCGTGTATTGGTTCCTGACTTCCCTGAACAGTTGCATATCGCGGGGGCTCTTCGATGCTATTGCAGTTCGCCACAGGATGTTTTTGTGCTGGTCGAGGGCAGTCAGGTCTGGAGTGAACCAAGGGCTATATCTGTTCTTGGTTCTGCATTTTTTGAACGGAGCATGCTTGTCTAATATGGTGAGGAAGTAACATTTAAAGAATGACCAGGCATCCTCAACTGACGGGATGAGGTCAATATCCTTCCAGGGTACCCGGGCCAGGTCGATTAGAAAGGCCTGCTCGCAGAAGTGTTTTAGGGAGCGTTTGACAGTGATGAGGGGTGGTCGTTTGACCGCGGACCCGTGGCGGATACAGGCAATGAGGCAGTGATCGCTGAGATCTTGATTGAAGACAGCAGAGGTGTATTTGGAGGGCAGGTTGGTCAGGATAATGTCTATTAGGGTGCCCATGTTTACGGATTTAGGGTTGTACCTGGTGGGTTCCTTGATGATTTGTGTGAGATTGAGGGCATCAAGCTTGGATTGTAGGACTGCCGGGGTGTTAAGCATATCCCAGTTTAGGTCACCTAACAGAACAAACTCTGAAGCTAGATGGGGAGCGATCAATTCACAGATGGTGTCCAGGGCACAGCTGGGAGCTGAGGGGGGTCGGTAGCAGGCGGCAACAGTGAGAGACTTATTTCTGGAGAGATTAATTTTTAAAATTAGAAGTTCGAACTGTTTGGGCATAGACCTGGAAAGTATGACAGAACTTTGCAGGCTATCTCTGCAGTAGATTGCAACTCCTCCCCCTTTGGCAGTTCTATCTTGACGGAAAGTGTTATAGTTGGGTATGGAAATCTCAGAATTTTTGGTGGCCTTCCTAAGCCAGGATTCGGACACGGCAAGGACATCAGGATTGGCAGAGTGTGCTAAAGCGGTGAGTAAGGCAAACTTAGGGAGGAGGCTTCTGATGTTGACATGCATGAGGCCAAGGCTTTTTCGATCACAGAAGTCAACAAATGAGGGTGACTGGGGACATGCAGGGCCTGGGTTTACCTCCACATCACCCGAGGAACAGAGGAGTAGTAGGATGAGGGTGCGGCTAAAGGCTATCAAAACTGGTCGCCTAGAGCGTTGGGGACAAAGAATAAAGGGAGCAGATTTATGGGCGTGGTAGAATAGATTCTGGGCATAATGTGCAGACAGGGGTATGGAGGGGCGCGGGTACAGCGGAGGCAAGCCCAGGCACTGGGTGATGATAAGAGAGGTTGCATCTCTGGACATGCTGGTCTCAATGGGTGAGGTCACCGCATGTGTGGGGGGTGGGACAAAGGGGGTATCAGAGGTACGGAGAGTGGAACTACAGGGTCCATTGCAAACCAAAACAATGATGATGAAAACTAGCCTGAACAACAGTATGCAAGGCATATTGATATTTGAGAGAGACATACAATAAGGCATAAAGTGATTGCAGGTCTTGATTGGGAGAGCTAGCTAAAACAACAGGTAAGATAACAGCAGCAATAACAGGGTGCTAGTCTAACACAGCAACAACAGGTAAAAATGGCGACGACTAGGCAGAGAGGGTCGGATTAACTACACACAGATCCTGAGTTAAAGCACAGAGCCGACAGATAAAACACAAATAAACAGAATGGAGTACCGTGAATTAATGGACAGTCAAGCATGCATCAGCTATGTAGCCAAGTGATCATAGTGTCCAGGGGGCAGCCGTAGATGGAGCAGGGAGGCCTCCACTAAGCTAGCACGCGGCGTTTAAAGTTAGTAGCCCGGGGGGTGGTCTGCTCAGACGGAGGGGGTCTGCTCAGACGTGGTCGTGTCGACAGAGAATCCAGAGAATCCAAGCCGAATGGCGAAAGAGAGGTTGTGAATTGTAGAATTGTGTTTGCTAACTGGTGCTAGCTTCGTGGCAGTGGCGCTAACTGCGCTAGCTGCAAGCTAGCTGTGAGGATCAGAAGTAGTGGCTCAGGGATTACGGCAGGAATCCGGCGTTGTTGTCGAGAGACAGTCCGATGCTGGTAAATTGGTGAGTAATATCCAGGCTAATAACAGGGCTGGTGTCTGTGCAGAAGGTAAAAGCTACTAGCAGCGGCAAAAAAATGGCTAAATTAGCTTGTAGCTGATTTAGACCAGTTGTGATGGATTGGCAGGGCTCTGTGTCGGCAAAAAAAGGTCCAGTCCAATTGGCAAAGAGGTATTGTAGCCCAAGAATTCGCTGGTAGACCTCTTCGGCTAGCCGGCAGATGGGCCTAGCTCGAGGCTAGCTCAAGGCTAACTGGTGCTTGCTTCGGGACAGAGGTGTTAGCCAGTAGTAGCCACTCGGTTGCAGCTAGCTAGCTGTGATAATACGGTGTAATTGTCCAGAGCTTGCGTCAGGAATCCGGTGATGTGGTAGAGAAAAAGCAGTCCTATATGCTCTGGGTTGATATCGCGCTTGCAGACTGGCAGGTATTGGCCCGGTATTGAAGCTGGCTGTGTCCGAGTTAAGGGCGAAGACCGCAGCAGTGGCTAACTGACTACTAGCTAGTAGCTAGTTATCTGGCTAGCTTCTGATTGGGGTTACGGTTCTAAAGTATAAAAAAAATAGCAGGTCCGTACCACATTGGGTGAGGCGGAATGTAGGAATGTATATTCAGTTCCTAGATGGAAAGTGAAATTAAAATATATACGAAATGTATACGAAAAATACGAATACTATTTACACGGGACAGACAGGACAAAGACACATCCGACTGCTACGCCATCTTGGATTTGAGACTGTAAGTCACTACCTACAGTAAGTTACACTACTTGTTACACTACCTATGTTATGACTACTTATGTTACACTACCTATGTTACAGTACCTATGTTACACTACCTATGTTCCGCCTACCTATGTTATACTACCTATGTTTCACTACCTATGTTACACTACCTACTGTATGTTACAGTAGGTGTGTGTGTCAGCTATCCCCTGCTTACAACCAGTCTGGCAGAACCACAGATACACTATATATATACAGCAGTATGTGGACTCCCTTCTAATTATTGGATTCTATTTATAAGATGCCACTTTCCAACAAGTCAGTTCGTCAAATTTCTGCCCCTCTGCCCCGATAGAGCTGCCCCATTCAACTGTAAGTGCTGTTGTTGTGAAGTGGAAACATCTAGGAGCAACAATGGCTCAGCTGCAAAGTCGGCCACACAAGCTCACAGAAAGGAGGGACAAATCACACTTCACCATCTGGCAGTCTAACGGACAAATCTGGGTTTGGCGGATACCAGGAGAACGCTACCTGCCCCAATGCATAGTGCCAACTGTAAAGTTTAGTGGAGGAAGTCTGGGGCTGTTTTTCATGGTTCAGGTTAGGCCCTTGGTTCCAGTGAAGGGAAGTCTCAACGCTACAGCATACAATTACATTCTAGACGATTCTGTGCTTCCAACTTTGAGGCAACCATTTGGGGAACACTCTTTCCTGATTCATCATGACATTGCCCCTGTGCATGAAGCGAGATCCACACAGAAATGGTTTGTCGAGATCGGTGTGGAAGAACTTGACTGGTCTGTACAGAGCACTGACCTCAACCTCAACGAACTTCTTTGGGATGAATTGGAACGCCGACTGCGAGCCAGGCCTAATGGCTCAAAATCAGTGCCTGACATCACTAATGCTCCAGTGGCTGAATGGAAGCAAGTCCCTTAGCAATGTTTCAACATCTACTGGAAAGCCTTTCCAAAAGAGTGTTATAGCAGCAATGTTATAGCAGCAAAGGGGACCAACTCCATATTAATGCCCATGATTATGGAATGAGATGTTCAACAAGCAGGTGTCCAAATACTTTTGGTCGTGTAGTGTATGTAGGAAGACCTTTCACCATGCTCCCAACGCCATGTCTAACTCTTAAACCCCTAACCCTTCTCCCAGACACATTTTCCATCTTCACAGGAGCAAAAGACCTCCCATCTAACAGTATACATAAAACCAGACATTTAATAAACAACATGCGTCCAATATTGAACCCCCCCCAAGCCATTTATGAAGCATAAATAAGTCTTGAAAACACCATTAATTAAACTTAAGCAATGAGACTGGCTTCTCAGCAGCCCATATCCACCACTGTGGGGTAATGGTTTAAGGGAAGAGGTAGTTAAAACATGGAGGCCTGTGGGGAAGGATTATGAAACCAGACCTGGGTTCAAACAGTATCTTTCAAACACGTTGACTGTTTAATCAGCCTGGCCTGCAGTACCAGATGGCAGAGTTACACTTTTGGCACTATTGCACTGGTTCTATCGCACAGGTACAAGTTCAATCGAGCTCAGCTCAAGCATTTGAAATAAAACAAATGTCACTTGAACCCAGGTATAGTATCAGACAGACAAAGGGCTTCCAGTGAGGTCAATGAATGATGATGGGGCCCACACAAGCTGCTGCAGGGTTTCCCCCCACACACCCAAGGGCAGTGAAGAGCATCAGAGGGTGGAATGGTTTATGGGCATTCCTTAGTGGACAGAGCTGGGTGCTCTGTTGGACACCATGCAAACCCCCCATGTAATACCTCAGCCAAGGCTAGAGTGGTGGAACGTAACCTGTACCACATAAAATTCACAGTATGACTCACAGACTCTTTCCCTCTCCCTCTCTCGGTTTGTTTCTCTCTCGTCTCCTCTCCATATGGTTTGTTTCTCTCTTTCTCGTCTCTTCTCCATATGGTTTGTTTCTCTCTCATCTCTTCTCCATATGGTTGCAGCATCTTTCAAATGTTAAGACACACAGCATGCATCTGTGCTCTAAATCCAAAGGGCATGATTAGCGTGTTTAGTGGCACTTGCCCACTCAGCTCCAAATAGCCTCCATCCGTCATGGCTGAATGGGGTTTGTGGGGAAGAAGTGAATGAATACCAGCCCAGTCAGTCACTAGTAAACATAGAGTGATGAGTCATTTAGGCCAAACTCCACTGTTATGGCCAAGACATCCAAGATCACACATCTTGTCGTTTAGGAAGGTCTCTGGACAGAGCAAAGAGCTACCAGACTGCCCTTTATGCATACATTACTGGCTGACAGATCCTACCAGAGATAGCTCTGATTCCACATGTTTGGTTCTCAAAACAAGCACCTGTATCGTAAATGAAAGTCATATTCTTCAAGTACACACAGTAACAAGTTTAGTTACCCACGTCTCTGATTGAGAATAATGAGTTTAGTTACCCACGTGTCTGACTGAGAATAATGAGTTTAGTTACCCACGTGTCTGACTGAGAATAATGAGTTTAGTTACCCACGTCTCTGATTGAGAATAATGAGTTTAGTTACCCACGTCTCTGATTGAAAATAATGAGTTTAGTTACCCACGTCTCTGATTGAGAATAATGAGTTTAGTTACCCACATGTCTGATTGAGAATAATGAGTTTAGTTACCCACGTCTCTGACTGAGAATAATGAGTTTAGTTACCCACATGTCTGATTGAGAATAATGAGTTTAGTTACCCACGTCTCTGACTGAGAATAATGAGTTTAGTTACCCACGTCTCTGATTGAGAATAATGAGTTTAGTTACCCACGTCTCTGATTGAGAATAATGAGTTTAGTTACCCACGTCTCTGATTGAGAATAATGAGTTTAGTTACCCACGTCTCTGACTGAGAATAATGAGTTTAGTTACCCACGTGTCTGACGGAGAATAATGAGTTTAGTTACCCACGTGTCTGATTGAGAATAATGAGTTTAGTTACCCATGTGTCTGATTGAGAATAATGAGTTTAGCTACCCACGTGCCTGACTGAGAATAATGAGTTTAGTTACCCACGTGTCTGATTGAGAATAATGAGTTTAGTTACCCACGTGTCTGATTGGGAATAATGAGTTTCGTTACCCACGTCTCTGACTGAGAATAATGAGTTTAGTTACCCACGTCTCTGATTGAGAATAATGAGTTTAGTTACCCACGTCTCTGATTGAAAATAATGAGTTTAGTTACCCACGTCTCTGATTGAGAATAATGAGTTTAGTTACCCACGTGTCTGATTGAGAATAATGAGTTTCGTTACCCACGTCTCTGATTGAGAATAATGAGTTAAGTTACCCACGTCTCTGATTGAGAATAATGAGTTTAGTTACCCACGTCTCTGATTGAGAATAATGAGTTTAGTTACCCACGTCTCTGATTGAGAATAATGAGTTTAGTTACCCACGTCTCTGATTGAGAATAATGAGTTTAGTTACCCACGTCTCTGATTGAGAATAATGAGTTTAGTTACCCACGTCTCTGATTGAGAATAATGAGTTTAGTTACCCACGTCTCTGATTGAGAATAATGAGTTTAGTTACCCACGTCTCTGATTGAGAATAATGAGTTTAGTTACCCACGTGTCTGATTGAGAATAATGAGTTTAGTTACCCACGTCTCTGATTGAGAATAATGAGTTTAGTTACCCACGTCTCTGATTGAGAATAATGAGTTTAGTTACCCACGTCTCTGATTGAGAATAATGAGTTTAGTTACCCACGTCTCTGATTGAGAATAATGAGTTTAGTTACCCACGTCTCTGATTGAGAATAATGAGTTTAGTTACCCACGTGTCTGACGGAGAATAATGGAGATTCAGGTTCAGCAAATGATCAGTATTGAACACAGAGTTAAGTCAATACTTCTTGGATGTGTAGCTAGATAAGCCAGCACCATCTAGTCTTAAACACCACAAATCCCTTACTGTGACATAGCCAATACTCCTCCCAAATGGCTCAGTACCAACAGCCATTTAGGTGCTACCGCCCCCACACACGCAATTTTGCGATATCCAATTGGTAGTTACAGTCTTGACCCATCGCTGCAAATCCCGTATGGACTCGGGAGAGTCAAATATCGAGAGCCATGTGTCCTCTGAAACACGACCCTGCCAAGCCACACTGCTTCTTGACACACTGCTTGCTTAACCCAGAAGCAAGCCGCACCAATGTGTCAGGGGAAACACCGTACAACTGGTGACCGTGTCGGCGTGCATGAGAACGGCCCACCACGGGTCGCTAGAGCGCAATGGGACAAGGACATTCCGGCCGGCCAAACCCTCCCCTAACCCCCCCATTCCGGACGATGCTAGGTCAATTGTGCTCCGTCTCTTGGGTCTCCCGGTCACGGCCGGCTGCGACACAGCCCGGGATCAAACCCAGAACTGTAGTGTCGCCTAAAGCACTGCGATGCAGTGCCTTAGACCGCTGCTCCACTCGGGAGGCCATATGCTAACATTCTATCTGTAAAAACAAACAGGACCCTTTTACTCTGCCCTGATCTTCAGAGGGTTTGATACAAGCAAATCCTGCCATTAACTCCTCGTGAGGTAATGTGCCGGGAGACAGTAATGCTTGGTGGAGACAGACTTACACCTAAACGTCCAACACACCGGAAACAAATAGGCTTTTACTGCAGTTTTGTCTAGTTCGACTGTTGGATGACTGCGTTGACAGATTGGGGACCTGTGAACCACTAGGTGGTAAAGTGATGCAAGGGTGGCCTGCTGAAATGGAAACTGTGTTCTGGATAAACGTTGACACAGGATTTGATGAGACCTCTAGTCATCCGGCACACCGGCTAAGCAATATATTCCAATCATGATTCGAGCTCGGAACTCTCTGCCACTGTACTAAAGTCAGTGCTGCTGCCTGATGTGCTGACACTCACTTTGGCACAACGTCACCCATTCAATGGGAATGGAGTGAAACGGTTAAATTTTTAACTGCTGCGGCAAACGTAGCAAAATAAGACCTGGAGGTTGTTGAAAAAAAAAGAAAGGGAAGGGGAAAGGAAAGAAGAAGAGAAGCTCTCTCCACCATATCTGTCTTTTTAAGTGGGAGAAGGTTAATCTCTTGTAATTGTTTAATCATAGGGACGGGAAGGACTGAAGGCCATTTGGCTGCCAACGAGTGACAGACTCTGTAATGGTAGGAGGGGGCGTCGTCAGGAGGGAACGGTGTGTGCGTCACGGAAATTTGAAAAAGACACTTCAGATTGTATGACAATAAATCATTTGCAGGAACATATATTTATTTCCATGTCTTTAAGATGCTTTATGAAAGACTAATTGTATGTAGCAGGCTGGCTGCACCACTCATAGTGTAGGGCAAATGTGTCTGTTTATTTTAGATTGTTCAGTAATCGATAAAAAAAATTTTTTTAAAGAAAAATTAAAATATATATATAATCTTCATAAATTATATCATAAATACGACTGGTGGAGTTATGTCACACATGCAGCTAACATAAACATATGGAAATGTCTGCTCTACCCAAAATTACATCCAACTATTTGCAGCATTACCACACAAATGGAAGAGGAAAGTGGAAGGGTGAAAAAGTAGGGAACTTGTCTGTCGGCTCTGCATTAAAGACCATAATTTTTTTAAGAAAATTGTGATAAATAAAATAAAAAAGTATACCAGTTTCATTGAAGAACCAAAAAATTAACAGTGGTGAAATATAGTTGTGAAGAGATGTCACGCCCTGGCCAAAGAGAGGCTTTTATTCTCTATGTTGGTTAGGCCAGGGTGTGACTAGGGTGGGCATTCTAGTTTGTTTATTTCTATGTTCTCTATTTCTTTGTGTTTGGCCGGGTGTGGTTCTCAATCAGAGAAAGCTGTCTATCGTTGTCTCTGATTGAGAACCATACTTAGGTAGCCCTTTTTTCCACCTGTCTTTGTGGGAAGTTGACTTTCGTTTAGGGCACATAGCCTTTAGCTTCACGCTTTGTTTTTGCAGTGTTCGTTGTTTTGTTCGGCGTCTTTTTTTCCAAATAAAGAGAAATGTACGGTCACCACGCTGCTCCTTGGTCCTCTTCTTTAACCTTTCATTGCTACCCATCCCGGATCCGGGAGCATCCTCATCAAAAAAGCTGACTAGCATAGCCTAGCCTAACGCGACAGGGATATCTTATAATATAATTTTCATGAAATCACAAGTCCAATACAGCAAATGAAAGATAAACATCTTGTGAATCCAGCCATCATTTCCGATTTTTAAAATGTTTTACAGCAAAAACACAATATGTATTTCTATTAGCTAACCACAATAGCAAAAGACTCAACCGCATATTTTCACAATTTTTCTAACGCATAGGTAGCTATCACAAAACCGACCAAATATAGATATAATTAGTCACTAACCAAGAAACAACTTCATCAGATGACAGTCTTATAACATGTTATACAATAAATGTATGTTTTGTTCGAAAATGTGCATATTTGAGGTATAAATCATAGTTTTACATTGCAGCTACCATAAAAAGTATCACCAAAGCAGCCAGAATAATTACAGAGAGCAATGTGAAATACCTAAATACTCATCATAAAACATTTATGAAAAATACATGGTGTACAGCAAATGAAAGATAAACATCTTGTGAATCCAGCCAATATTTCCGATTTTTTAAGTGTTTTACAGCGAAAACACAATATAGCATTATATTAGCTTACCACAATAGCCAAACACACAAATGCATTTATTAGCAGCAAAAGGTAGCGATCGCAAAAACCAGCAAAATATATACAATTAATCACTAACCTTGACCAACTTCATCAGATGACAGTCTTATAACATCAGGTTATACAATACACTTATGTTTTGTTCGAAAATGTGCATATTTAGAGCTGCAAACCGTGGTTATACATTGTGAATATGTAGTATCGATTCACCAAATTGTCCGGAGCTATTTTGGACACTCACCTAATCTGACCAAAGAACTCATCATAAACTTTACTAAAAAATACATGTTGGACAGCAAATGAAAGATACACTAGTTCTTAATGCAACCGCCGTGTTAGATTTTTAAAAATAACTTTACCATAACAAACAGCTTACGTTATAGCGAGACAGCGCCCGCCAAAACGTGAATAATAGGACTCAACATTTTCCACAGAAATACGAAATAACATCATAAATTGTTCTTACTTTTGCTGAGCTTCCATCAGAATCTTGTACAAGGAGTCCTTTGTCCAGAATAAATCGTTGTTTGGTTTTAGAATGTCCTTCTCTCCTGTCGAATTCGCTCCACAAGGCCAATGTTGATGACGTTCCCAATTTCTCTCGACGCAGAGAACGGAAAACTCCAAAAGTCCCATTAAACGTTGAATAAACTGATGAAACTCGGTTGAAAAAACCTACTTTATGATGTTTTTCTAATATATATCAAATAAAAACAATGCCGGAGATATTAGCCGTGTATACCGAACGCTTATCATAAGACAATAGGGAGGTGCTTCCCGCGCCTAGGTAGAGAAAGGAAATTCTGGACACGTCATTCCAAGAGCTCTTGTTCGACCTCAGATCAAGCTAGAAACCCCATTCCACCTTCCACTGCCTGTTGACATCTAGTGGAAGGCGTATGCAGTGCATGCATATCCATAAATACAAGGCAATTCAATAGGCAGGCCCTGGAACAGAGCATCGTTTTCAGATTTTTCACTTCCTGTCTGGAAGTTTGCTGCAAAATGAGTTCTGTTTTACTCACAGATATAATTCGAACAGTTTTAGAATCTTGAGAGTGTTTTCTATCCAATAGTAATAATACTATGCATATTCTACGATCTAGAATAGAGTACGAGGCACTTTAATTTGGGCACGATTTTTTCCAAAGTGGAAACAGCGCCCCCTATTAAGAAGAAGTTCTATTAGTAATCAATACTATTTAAACCGGACTGTAAACTATTCAATAAAGGAGAGAAAGAAAATGTCGAGCTATCAGTGTCACGCGCATGAACTAATGGAAGGACATCCGTCTATCCACTGACGCAATTTGATAAATCTCGCTCATTTTTCAAAATAAAAGCTTGAAACTATGTCTAAAGACTGTTCACACCCTGAGGAATCCATAGGAAAATTAACCTGGTTGATATCCCTTCAAATGGACGAAAGGCAGGCAATGGAACAGTGATTTTTCAAAATAAGAGTCATCTCCGGGTTGGATTTCCTCAGGTTTTCGCCTGCAAAATCAGTTCTGATATACTCACAGACAATATTTTGACAGTTTTGGAAACTTTAGAGTATTTTGTATCCTACTCTGTCAATTATATGCATTTTCTAGCATCTGGACCTGAGAAATGGTCCGTTTACATTGGGAACGTTATTTTTCCAAACATAAAAATTCTGACTCCTAGCGTCAAGAAGTTAATGTGTGAAAGTTACATATTTAAAAATAAAAAAAAATAAATTCCTGCGCTGCCTTTTCAGCGGAATGCTGTGGAGGGGTTCCGCTAGCGGAATGCCTGCGCTAGAAAGGTTAAAAGATTCAGCAATCTACTCAAACCTTAGCCCTCTCGTGGTATTCGAGGTAAGCTGGTCTGATAGGATATCCTTCAGGAAGGTGTTATATTCGTAACAGTAGAAAGGGGCTGTCCCATGACGCCAGATCAAAGTCTGTGCTCATAGGACGGGCAAATTATTTAGTTAAACTCCAAAGGGAATTTGAGTTTCCTTCATTAAACAGTTTAAAATCACATTACGTAATTTACAGGGAAACCCCCGCTGTCTCCGGCTCCACACCTACCCGGCCATCTAGAGTTGTGATGTCAGTGACAAAGAAGAGGAGGTGGGGAAGAGAGAAACCTGCAGACAGAGGGCCAGAGGGTCGTTGGCACTCTGTGTTAGAAGATGATGTGGAACCAAATCCACCAGTCTTTTGACCCAAAAGGCAGCCAGGACCTCAACTAGACATGACTGCAAAGTACAGCCCCCTTCAACTTTTTTAACTGTTTTTCACCTCGTCAGTTGTTGATTCCCTGGTGGCGAACACCAATAAGTATGGGGCTAAGAAGCAGGCAGGAAAGAAAGAGGCATGGAAGACCATTTCCATGTCAGACCTTTTCTGCTACTTTTCAATGGTTATTTACATGGGGCTGGTGAAGTTGAAAACTCTCTATCAACTGCCTTTCCCCATGACTGTCATGTCTTCTAAAAGGTTTATGACTATCTCACGGGCGCTTCACATCAGTGACCCCGAAGTTGATGGGGAGAATGACAAGAAGAGAGGCACACCAAGGTTTGATAGGCTCTGTAAAATCAAACGTCTCTACCCCAGCATCGTTGATGCCTGCAAGACTTATTATCAGCCCGCCCAGAACCTGTCCATCGATGAGAGGATGGTAGCCTCAAAGGCCAGAATCAGCCTCAAACAATACATGCGTAACAAAGCAACCAAATGGGGTTACAAGCTGTTTGTTTTGGCTAATTCTGTGTGTGCCTACACTTGCAATTTTTTTGTTTATGAGGGGAAAAACAGTTTTGCTACCGGTAATGTACTGAGTTATGATTCCGTTATGGAGTTATTGGATTTTCAACTGCTGGGGAAGCCCTACCCTGTTTACAGAGCTGAGGAAGCGGGAGGTGTGGGCTTGTGGCACCATTCGTACCAACAGGGTGGGATTTCCAAAGACCAAGGTGAACGACATGCCTAAGCGGGCTGAGCGGGGTACCATGCGATGGATCCGTGAAGATGGCCTGCTGTTTGTGAAGTGGATGGATACCAGAGAGGTGGTCATGTGCTCAAGTATCCACAAGTCCTTCAGTGGAGATCACGTTGTCAGGCGTGTGAAGGACGGTGCCGGGGCATGGACCACAAAAAAATGTCCCCATTCCAGCTGCTGTGAAGGACTACAACAAGAGCATGGGAGGTGTGGACCTGTCAGATGCGCTGATAGGATACTA
Source organism: Salvelinus alpinus (assembly GCF_045679555.1). Taxonomy (NCBI): domain Eukaryota; kingdom Metazoa; phylum Chordata; class Actinopteri; order Salmoniformes; family Salmonidae; genus Salvelinus; species Salvelinus alpinus. The sequence continues at coordinate 88,399,476 of NC_092088.1, read as the reverse complement.
CAATGTTCTTCACAAGACCATGAAATGGTACAAAACATTTTTCTATCATTTCATTGACATTGCTGTGGTGAACTCCTTCATCCTCCAGAATGAAATGGCCAAGATCTGTGGGACAGCCCTCCCATCTCACAGCTAGCCTTTAGGGAGCTGCTCATCCAGGAGCTTGCTAGCTACAGCAAGTCCACTGCAGCACCTTCTGCTCCAACCAGTGGTGTTCACCTGCCCAGATTCATCTCTGCAGGCATGAATGTGCCTCAATGCAAAAAGGGGACAGTAGGGAGACGTCGTTGTGCCCTTTGTCACAGGAAATGCCCCATCACCTGCACCACCTGTTCAGTAAGCCTCTGCTTTACAGCAGAAAGAGACTGCTATGGGCCATGGCACCAGCAGCACAATATTGTGTAGAGGACTGAGGGTCTACACAATATTGTAAATAGAAAATGTGTAAATAGTTACCCTTGTTATTTGTTTGTTTATTATTATTATTTTTATAATTTTTTTCATATATATATTTATTTTTTGGGGGTGTGTTAGAATAGCATTTATGTATTTTGTATATAGTTCTTTCCTTCAAAATGTATCACTGTACCAATTCGGACACTTGGGTACATTTGGGTACATTTGTGTGGGACACCTGGGTGACTTCATGCTCAATGTCATGTAGCTCGCTCATTTTTGAAGTTATCTGTCTAAAACTTTGCTCAGCTATTGTTGCCATCTTATGGTCTTCATTCAAATCCTCCACAGCATCCTATCTGTATGTTTGGCTGTTCTTGGCCATTTGAAAGATGATGCAGCAACAATAAAAAACAGATAACGTATGTTTATTTCCTTGTATTTTCTTCTACCAGAACTTTTGTGTTATATTCTCCTACATTTCAATTCACATTTCCACAAAATTCAGAGTGTTTCCTTTCAAATGATACCAAGAATATGCATATCCTTGCTTCTGGGTGTAACGGCGTTCCTCCTCCTCTTCATCCGAAGAGGAGGAGCATGGATTGAACCAAAATGCAGCATTGGAATAAGACATAATGAATTTATTGAACAAGACAAAACGAACTATACTTGACAACTAAACAAAATAACAAACCAAATGTAGACAGACTTGGACCACGAACTTACATGAAACACGAAGAACGAACGAACAAGTACTTACTACAAACAAAACGACGAACGAACGAAACAGTCCCGTATGGTGCAAACATAGACACAGACACAGGAGACAATCACCCACAAACAAACAGTGTGAAAACACCTACCTTAATATGGCTCTCAATCAGAGGAAATGAAAACCACCTGCCTCTAATTGAGAGCCATATCAGGTCACCCTTTAAACCAACATAGAAACAGAAAACATAGACTGCCCACCCAAACTCACGTCCTGACCAACCAACACATACAAAACTAACAGAAAACAGGTCAGGAACGTGACACTGGGCCTGAGCTACAGGCAGTTAGATTAGGGTATGTCTTTAGGCGGAAATTGAGAAGAAGGGAGGTACCCCAAAGAAGTAAAAATAAATTGACATGTTTCTACGAACTTTACGGATACTATTTGGAATTTTCATCAACCCTTGATGACATGCCTGAGGCTTTGGAAAACTGAACATAACGCGCCAAACAAATGGAGGTTTTTTGATATAAAAATAATCTTTATCGAACAAAGGGAACATTTATTGTGTAACTGGGAGTGTCGTGAGTGCAAACATCCGAAGATCATCAAAGGTAAGCGATTAATTTTATTGCTTTTCTGGCTTTCGTGACCAATCTATATTGCTGCTAGCTGTTCGTAATGTTTTGTCTAGTGATTGATAAACTCACAAACGCTTGGATTGCTTTCGCTGTAAAGCATATTTTCAAATCTGACACGATAGGTGGATTAACAACAAGCTAAACTGTGTTTTGATATAATTCACTTGTGATTTCATGAAAATAAATATTTTTTGTAATTATTTTTGAATTTGGCGCTCTGCAATTCAGCGGTTGTTTACGAAAATGATCCCGTTAAAGGGATCTGCGCCAAGAGGTTAACCTGTTTGGGATAGGGGGCAGCATTTTCACTTTTGGATGAATAGCGTGCCCAGAGTGAACTACCTCCTACTCAGTCCCAGATGCTAATATATGCATATTATTATTAGTATTGGATAGAAAACACTCTAAAGTTTCTAAAACTGTTTGAATGATGTCTGTGAGTATAACAGAACTCATATGGCAGGCGAAAACCTGAGAAAAATCCAACCAGGAAGTGGGAAATCTGAGGTTTGTAGTTTTTCAAAGCTTGGCCTACCGAATACACAGTGTCTATGGGGTCAAGTTGCACTTCCTAAGGCTTCCACTAGATGTCAACCGTCTTTAGAAACTTGTTTCAGTTTCACATTAAAAACATCCTAAAGATTGATTCCATACATCGTTTGACATGTTTCTACGACCTGTAATGGAACTTTTCGAGTTTTTGTCTGGACATAGTGCTCGCGCCTCATGAAGATGGATTACTGGGCTGAACACGCTAACAACAAGTGGCTATTTGGACATAAATTATGGACTTTATGGAACTTTATGGAACAAATCAGTCATTTATTGTCGAACTGGGATTCCTGGGAGTGCATTCTGATGAAGATCATCAAAGGTAAGAAAATATTTATAATGTTATTTCTAACTTCTGTTGACTCCAACATGGCGGATATTTCTTTGGCTAAAATGGGCTCTGAGCGCCGTACTCAGATTATGCTTTTTCCGCAAAGTTTTTTTGAAATCTGACACAGCGGTTGCATTAAGGAGAAGTCTATCTTTAATTATCTGAATAACACTTGTATCTTTTATCAATGTTTATTATGAGTATTTCTGTGAAATGATTTAGCTATCTGCAAAATCACTGTATGTTTTGGAATCAAAACATTACTGCACGTAACGCGCCAATGTAAACTGAGATTTTTGGATATAAATATGCACATTATCGAACAAAACATACATGTATTGTGTAACATGATGTCCTATGAGTGTCATCTGATGAAGATCATCAAGGGTTAGTGATACATTTTTTCTATATTTCTGCTTTTTGTGACTCCTATCTTTGGCTGAAAAAAAATGTACCTCTAGTCTACCTAGATATAAAAGAGTTCTGATACAGGCATAGCCAAATAGCCCTACATGGTTATAGGCAGCCACTTTTCTTCTAAGACTTTACAGCACTCTTGTGGTAAAAAAAATACCTCTTAAGTGGATATAACCAGCCAAAACTCCAGTGGATTATGTGCTGTCAAACAATATTTACAATGTTGAAATTATGGCGTGGCGTGGCATTTTATTTCCATTGCCTGTTATCATCTAGTCCAGGACTCTCCAACTATGTTCCTTGAGAGCTACCCTCCAGTAGGTTTTCATTCCAACCTTGGTCCTGGAGAGCTACCCTCCTGTTGGTTTTTCACTCCAACCTTGGTCCTGGAGAGCTACCCTTCTGTAGGTTTTTGCCAACAACAACTTTTGCCAACTCCAACTCAATCATCAAGTTTGCAGACGCCACTACAGTGGTAGGCTTGATTACCAACAATGACGAGACGGCCTACAGGGAGGAGGTGAGAGCCCTCAGAGTGTGGTGTCAGGAAAATAACCTCACACTCAACGTCAACAAAACAAAGGAGATTATCGTGGACTTCAGGAAACAGCAGAGGGAGCAACCCCTATCCACACCGACGGGACAGTAGCGGAGAAGGTGGAAAGTTTTATGTTCCTCGGCATACACATCACGGACAAACTGAAATGGTCCACCCACACAGGCAGTGTGGTGAAGAAGGCGCAGCAGCGCCTCTTCAACCTCAGGAGGCTGAAGAAATCTGGCTTGTCACCAAAAACACTTACAACTTTTACAGATGTACAATCGAGAGCATCCTGTCAGGCTGCATCACCGCCTGGTGTGGCAACTGTGCCGTCCACAACCGTAAGGCTCTCCAGAGGGTAGTGAGGTCTGCACAACGCATCACCGGGGGCAAACTACCTGCCCTCCAGGACACCTACACCACCCGATGTCACAGGAATGCCAAAAAGGTCATCAAGGACAACAACCACCCGAGCCACTGCCTGTTCACCCCACTATCATCCAGAAGGCGAGGTCAGTACAGGTGCATCAAAGCTAGGACCGAGAGCCTGAAAAACAGCTTCTATCTCAAGGCCATCAGACTGTTAAACAGCCATCACTAACATTGAGTGGCTTCTGCCAACATACAGACTCAATCTCTAGCCACTTTTATAATTAACATTTGGATGTAATAAATGTATCACTAGTCACTTTAAACAATGTCATTTTATATAATGTTTACATACCCTACATACTCATCTCATATGTCTATACTGTACTCCATACCATCTACTGTATCTTGCTGTAACGTTCCTGACCTGTTTTATGTTGTTTTTGTATGTGTATATGGTCAGGGCGTGAGTTTTGGGTGGGCAGTCTATGTTTTCTGTTTCTATGTTGGTTTTGGTTGCCTGGTATGGCTCTTAATTAGAGGCAGGTGTTTTGCGTTTTCCTCTAATTAAGAGTCATATTTAGGTAGGGTGTTCTCACTGTTTGTTTGTGGGTGATTGTCTCCTGTGTTTGTGTATGTCGTTGCGCCACACGGGACTGGTTTCGGTTTGTTTGTTCAGTGTCATTTATGTGTAGGCTTTTTTCCCTGTTCGTGCGTTCGTCGTGGTTTATGTGAGTCCGTCGTTCAGATCTGTCTACACCGTTTATTTGTTTTGTTAGTGTATTAGTCGTGTTCGTGTTTTTGTTAATAAATCATGTCTATAAACTCCGCTGCATTTTGGTTCGATCCCTGCTCCTCCTCTTCTGATGAAGAGGAGGAGGAAAGCCGTAACAGAATCACCCACCAACCTAGGACCAAGCGGCAAGGGAATGCTCAACAGAGCAACCAGGACTTCTGGACTTGGGAGGAGATCCTGGACGGTAGAGGACCCTGGGCTCAGCCAGGGGAATATCGCCGTCCCAAGGCGGAGTTGGAAGCAGCGAAGGCTGAGAGGCGCTGGTATGAGGAGGCAGCGCGGCGACGCGGTTGGGAGCCCGTGAGTCAGACCCAAACATTTATTGGGGGGGGGCACACGAGGAGTGTGGCAAAGCCGGGTAGGATACCTGAGCCAACTCCCCGTGCTTACCGTGGAGGTAGAAGGCGTCGTACTGGTAAGACACCGTGTTATGCGGTAAAGCGCACGGTGTCCCCAGTACGCGTGCTTAGCCCAGTGCGGGCTATTCCACCTTGCCGCACTGGGAGGGCTAAGTTGGGCATCGAGCTGGATGTCATGAAGCCGGCCCAACGCATCTGGCCACCAGTGCGTCTCCTCGGGCCGGCATACATGGCACCAGCCTTACGAATGGTGTCCCCGGTTTGCCAGTATAGCCCAGTGCGGGCTATTCCACCTCGCCGCACTGGCAGGGCTACGGGCACCATTCAACCTGGTAAGGTTGGGCAGGCTCGGTGCCCAAGAGCACGTGTCCTCCTTCACGGTCCGGTATACCCGGTGCCACCTCCAAGTACCAGTCCACCGGTGGCAGCCCCCCGCACCAGGCTGTCTCTCCGGGTTCTCTCTCCAGCTGCTCCCACCTGTCCAGCGCTGTCAGAGCTTTCCTCCTCTCCAGCGCAGCCAGTGCCTAGACCACGCACCAGGCTGTCTCTCCTTCTCCTCCCTACAGAGCCGTCCTGCCATGACCAGCCAGAGCCGTCCTGCCATGACCAGCCAGAGCCGTCCTGCCATGACCAGCCAGAGCCGTCCTGCCATGACCTGCCAGAGCCGTCCAGCCAGGACCTGCCAGAGCCGTCCAGCCAGGACCTGCCAGAGCCGTCCAGCCAGGACCTGCCAGAGCCGTCCAGCCAGGACCTGCCAGAGCCGTCCAGCCAGGACCTGCCAGAGCCGTCCAGCCAGGACCTGCCAGAGCCGTCCAGCCAGGACCTGCCAGAGCCGTCCAGCCAGGACCTGCCAGGGTTCCTCAGCCAGGACCTGCCAGGGTTCCTCAGCCAGGACCTGCCAGGGTTCCTCAGCCAGGACCTGCCAGAGTCCCTCAGCCAGGACCTGCCAGAGTCCCTCAGCCAGGACCTGCCAGAGTCCCTCAGCCAGGACCTGCCAGAGTCCCTCAGCCAGGACCTGCCAGAGTCCCTCAGCCAGGACCTGCCAGAGTCCCTCAGCCAGGACCTGCCAGAGTCCCTCAGCCAGGACCTGCCAGAGTCTCTCAGCCGGGACCTGCCGCCCCTTGTCCTGGTGCTGCCCCTTGTCCCGGTGCTGCCCCTTATCCCGGTGCTGCCCCTTGTCCCGGTGCTGCCCCTTGTCCCGGTGCTGCCCCTTGTCCCGGTGCTGCCCCTTGTCCCGGTGCTGCCCCTTGTCCCGGTGCTGCCCCTTGTTCCGGTGCTGCCCCTTATCCCGGTGCTGCCCCTTATCCCGGTGCTGCCCCTTATCCCGGTGCTGCCCCTTGTCCCGGTGCTGCCCCTTGTCCCGGTGCTGCCCCTTGTCCCGGTGCTGCCCCTTATCCCGGTGTTGGCTGTTCATTTAGGGGATGTTAGTTTGAGGGTGGTCATTGGGAGGGGAAGACAGAAGCGGGGAGTGACTATGGTGGTGTGGGGACAGCGTCCAGAGCCTGAGCCACCACCGTGGTCAACTGCCCACCCAGACCCTCCCCTGGACTTTGTGCTGGTGCGCCCGGCGTTCGCACCTTGAGGGGGGGGTTCTGTAACGTTCCTGACCTGTTTTATGTTGTTTTTGTATGTGTATATGGTCAGGGCGTGAGTTTTGGGTGGGCAGTCTATGTTTTCTGTTTCTATGTTGGTTTTGGTTGCCTGGTATGGCTCTTAATTAGAGGCAGGTGTTTTGCGTTTTCCTCTAATTAAGAGTCATATTTAGGTAGGGTGTTCTCACTGTTTGTTTGTGGGTGATTGTCTCCTGTTTCGTTCATGTCTGTACCATACGGGACTGTTTGGCTGTTCGTTCGTTTTGATGTAGTCTGTTCCTGTCCGTGAGTTCTACGTTTAGTTATGTAAGTTCATGTTCAGGTTTTCGTCTACGTCGTTTTCTTGTTTTGTAATTTTGTAAGTGTTTTGTTTTCGTGTTGCCGTCGTTTCAAATAAAGAGATGGCTTATTTCCCTACTGCTGCGTATTGGTCCACTGATCCTTCTCTCCTCTCCTCGTCCGAGGAAGAGGAGGACAACAGCCCTTACACTTGCCTATGCCGTTCGGCCATCGCTCATCCATATATTCATATGTATATATTCTTATTCATTCATTGGTTATTAGAAAAGCACAAACATAAAATGTTCCATCATACCTTTAATTTTGTCAATACAGGGGGTGCTGTTTCCACTTTGGAAAATATCGTCTCCAAATTAAACTGCCTCATACTCAATTCTTGCTCGTACAATATGCATATTATTATTACTATTGGATAGAAAACAATCTCTAGTTTCTAAAACCGTTTGAATTATGTCTGTGGGTGAACCAGAACTCTTTCTACAGCGAAACTCATGACAGGACATGCGAAGCTCTGAAAAATAGTCTCTGATCTCGGATCAGTTTTAAGCTCTGTGTATGCCCTATGGATCGAAATGAACTGCACCCGCCTTCCCCTGGATGTCAGTAACCAATGAGAAGTGGAATGATGTCTCTAGGTGTTTCTCAGAGTTTATAAAAGGGAATGGAGTGAGATGACCCTTCTTTTTGACGCTCGCCAGGACGCAAGGGAGGACATCAGAATCGCATGCTCAAAAGCTCTCGTTATTGATCAAAGATATATCCGTCTGTGATTTAATTCGATATAGGTGTTAGAAACATCATAACGAAGTTATTTGAAACCGATTTATATCAGTTTATGCGAGTATATTGCTATTTTTCTGAATTTCCTTAGTATTGCGTTTGAGGATTTGGGCATGTGTGTGCCGTGTAGCTATCGTTAGCTGCTAGTTCTGAAGTTGAGGAGGTCGTTTTACAACAAAGCAACGATACTTTTGGACAAAGGACACATTGCCCAAGATACTGATGGAAGCTCGTCCAAAAGTAAGAGTTATTTATGATTTTATTCCGTATTTATGTGGAAAAATGTAAACGCAGTTGTCAGCCATTTTTTGCGGCACTAGTCTGGCTGTAACTCACAATGTATGTCTAGTAACGTAAATTTTAAAAATCTAAATCAGCGGTTGCATTAATAACCAATGCATCTTTCATTAGCTGTCCAACCTGTATTTTTTTTGTCAATCTAATCGATAAATAATCGTAAACATAGGTGCCTTTCCAAGATGGCGTCGGCCAGAATGCATGCCATGTTTTGACAGATTACATTGCATAACCACGATTTGTGATGCTAAATATGCACATTTTCGAACAAACTCTATATGCATTGTGTAATATGATGTTACAGGACTGTCATCTGAAGAATTCTGAGAAGGTTAGTGAAAAAATTTATATATTTTGGTGGCGATAACGTTATCGCCCCCTTTGCCTTGATTTAATGCTGGTGTGATGTTAGCTCATGTGGTATGCTAATATAACGATATATTGTGTTTTCGCTGTAAAACACTTAGAAAATCTGAAATATTGTCTGGATTCACAAGATCTGTGTCTTTCGATTGCTGTAGGCTGTGTATTTTTCAGAAATGTTTTAGGATGAGTATTTGGGTAATTGACGTCGGTCTCTGTAATTATTCCGGCTGCTTCCAACGCTATTTCAGATTGCAGCTGCAATGTACAACTGTGATTTATACCTGAAATATGCACATTTTTCTAAAAAAACATATCCTATACCATAAATATGTTATCAGACTGTCATCTTATGAAGTTGTTTCTTGGTTAGTGGCTATATATATCTTTATTTAGTCGAATTAGTGATAGCTACTGATGCAGGAAAAAAATGGTGGAGAAAAAAAGTGGTGTCTTTTGCTATCGTGGTTAGCTAATAGATTTACATATTGTGTCTTCCCTGTAAAACACTTAGAAAATCTGAAATATTGTCTGGATTCACAAGATCTTTGTCTTTCAATTGCTGTAGGCTGTGTATTTTTCAGAAATGTTTTAGGATGAGTATTTTGGTAATTGACGTCGGTCTCTGTAATTATTCCGGCTGCTTCCAACGCTATTTCAGATTGCAGCTGCAATGTACAACTGTGATTTATACCTGAAAAATGCACATTTTTCTAAAAAAACATATCCTATACCATAAATATTTACATTTACATTTACATTTAAGTCATTTAGCAGACGCTCTTATCCAGAGCGACTTATCAGACTGTCATCTTATGAAGTTGTTTCTTGGTTAGTGGCTATATATATCTTTATTTAGTCAAATTAGTGATAGCTACTGATGGAGTAAAAAACTGGTGGAGTAAAAAAAGTGGTGTCTTTTGCTAACGTGGTTAGCTAATAGATTTACATATTGTGTCTTCCCTGTAAAACATTTAAAAAATCAGAAATGATGGCTGGATTCACAAGATCTGTATCTTTCATCTGGTGTCTTGGACTTGTGATTTAATGATATTTAGATGCTAGTATTTACTTGTGACGCTATGCTAGGCTATGCTAGTCAGCTTTTTTACTGTGGGGGGTGCTCCCGGATCCGGGTTTGGTAGCAAGTAGAAGTTTTAACCACTCGAAATTATTGACAGCTAACATATGTCAAAATACAAAAAACAATCTAACTCTTAAGACTACAGTCCCCGATTCCGGGCACCAGTTTTACTGGTAGTCACTGATAATATGTTTACACAACTTATTTTATATATTTCCTACCATTTTATATGTCAGAACACAAACAGCAAGAGAGTTCCAGAACAAGTAGGCTTCTCTGTCGAAAAACGTGTCTCTGGCTCCATCCAGTGGTCGGCTGTTCCATTAATACCCATTTTGTTAGCTCTTTGCAATGTCACATCAAAAGAGAGGTCCTTAGAAAAGCAGCTCGTTAGGTCGACTCGCCTGCAACACAGACATAGACAAAGACATTGCTGGATTCCTATCGAGCAGACAGTTCTAAATATATAACGTTCATATCTGCACAATAAAGCATGCGACCTACACACTTCTGTACCCCTTTTCTGCAGTCAAATGACCAAATGTAATTTCATAATTAATAAACATTATTGCATGTATCCCACAGAAAATCTGGTGTGTCTATGTCAAATAGTTTTGTTATATTTCATTCTTCTGTGATGTATATAAAGTGTAATATTGGGATGCAAACTCAAAATGTAATACATTTTCATTTTTTTAAGCACATAACCATGTGTGTGAGGTGTATACTTTTATTTCAAGGAAGATTTGTTTAAGACTACTAAGAAACTAAGAAATACTCCGTGTGACCCTGATTTAGCCCACTGCAGTAAAAGGTTGAACCTAAAATAAGTAAAGAAGTAATTTTGTGGAAGTCAAAAACTTTCAGTAGAAACAAGAAAAAGTGAAATTTTTACAGCACATCTCCCCTTGTCGATAGGGTGGACGAACGCTGTTTAAATGGCCAACATTTTGATTTAGATGTAAAAAAAATAAATCCAGATGAAATCCAAGGGCGAAGCACCACTACATTATTCAAAATATTGCCTTCTTGCCAGATGGATGAATAAAATGTCTGTCAGCTCAAGAGGTTTTTAAAAAGGACAAGACACACCATATCTCTGTTGCCTGCAGGTATGTCAAATGTGTACATTTTCTTTGGAGGTTGGGTTGGATATATCATTTCTTGAAGTTTAGTTTTTTTGTTGTTGCTGTTTTCTCAGCGCCCGGTCATTTCGTACTAAGGAGCGTTGGTCTCAGACTAAATCTCATTCTTCTGAAGTTTGTCTGGTTATTTTTACTCCCCTGAGGGGCTTTGTCAAAGCTTTCCAGACAAATTGTGCTTTATCTTGCCTGCGGTTTGGCATTTCCTTAACTCATTCCTTGATTTCAGTGGTGACGTTGCTACTTAAAAAAAAAATTGTATTCATTCCCAACCCCACTCTAAACCTAAATGTCTGACTCTGAGGCTGCAGTGCCTTAGATCAGTGCACCGTTTGAATGTGACCCTCATATATAAGGCCATCATAGCCAATCAAAGGGTGGATTTTGGTTGGGTGAAACGTTGGGGCAGGAAAGCTTTCATTCACAACCTGAATGAATCTTTAGTATGGGGGACTTTCTTGCAGGCCAAGCGTTCCCTGGAAAATGGTAAATCAATCTGAATATCTGCTGGTGTCATCACATATCTAATGGTTATGAAAGAGCCCTGTGAGAGTGAAAAGGAGGAACTTTTTCTTATTTTTCCCCCATTTTATTTTGCTAATTTATAAAATATAAATAAAGTGAAAAATCACATTTTCATAGGTATTCATACCCTTACTCAGTACCTTGTTGAGAACCTTTGGCAGCGATTAGAGTCTTCAGTCTTCTTGGGTATGACTTGACAAGATTGGCACACCTGTATTTGAGGAGTTCTCTGCAGATCCTCTCAAGCTCTGTCAGGTTGGATGGGGAGCGTCACTGCACAGCTAATTTCAGGTCTCTCCAGAGATGATCGACCGGGTTCCAGTCCGGACTCTGGCTGGGCCACTCAAGGACATAAAAATTGAGTGCCGGTCAATCCTGAGTCCATTGATCATCCTTGAGATGTTTCCACCTGTGGTACACCTGTGGTAAATTCAGTTGATTGGACATGATTTGGAAAGGCACACACCGGTCTACATAAGGTTCCACAGTTGACAGGACATGTCAGAGCAAAAACCAAGCCATGAGGTCGAAGGAACTGTCCGTAGAGCTGCGAGACAGGATTGTGTCGAGGCACAGATCTGGGGAAGGGTACCAAAAAAATTCTGCAGCATTGAAGGTCCCCAAGAACACAGTGGCCTCCATCATTCTTAAATGGTTGAAGTTTGGATCCACCAAGACTGTTCCTAAACCTCCTATCAGTTAAATAAAAGTTTAATGAAAAATAAAATAAAACAATTCCTAGAGCTGGGCTGGCCGCCCAGCCTAACTGAGCTCTGTGGAGCTGGGAGAACCTTCCAGAACCATCTCTGCAGCACTTCACCAACCAGACCTTTATGGTAAAGGGGCCAGACAGAAGCCACTCCTCAGTAAAAGGCACATGACAGCCCACTTGGAGTTTGCCAAAAGGCACCTAAAGACTCTCAGAACATGAGAAACAAGATTCTGTGGTCTGATGAAACCAAGATTTATCTCTTTGGCCTGAATGCCAAGCGTCATGTCTGGAGGAAACCTGTTAGCAACCCTATGATGAAGCATGGTGATGGCAGCATCATGCTGTGGGGATGTTTTTCAGCGGCAGGGACAGATTTCAACCTCTCTTAGCTGAGATTGCACCAATTAGAATGCTAGTTACAATTACGCCTAACTTATTTGGCGGTCTATGAAGCTGACCGGTTCTGGTCACATATCTTGCTGCTGCTTGCTGCTACTGCTAGTATGCATTTGCTTATTTTGCTGCATTAACGCTGCTCCTGTAAGTAGCTGTTATCCTGCTGTTTTATGATATAACATTTTATTTGCGAATGCTCGTTAGCTGTGTTAAAAGCTTGTCAAGTTGTTCAATATGCTCTTGTGGCAGATAGGTACACTATATATACAAAAGTATGTGGACAACCCTTCAAATTACTGGATTTGGCTATTTCAGCCACACCCGTTTGTGACAGGTTTATAAAATCGAGCACACAGCCTTACAATCTCCATAGACAAATATTGTCAGTGGAATGGCCAGTGACTTTCAACATGGCACCGTCATAGGATGCCACCTTTCCAACAAGTCAGTTAGTTTCAGTGAGAGCACCCGGTGGTGCATCTCCAGAGCAGCTGGGTTCGTACTGTTTACATTTGCTAGTTAGGTAGAATATTCCTATATACCAGATGACAGCTCATCTTGTCTCAAGAGAGGCTACCTGGCGGTGCATCAAATGAGAAATGTAAGACATACGTTGCACAGCTCATGCTACACATGGTTAATATATACACATAGTATACAGTCTTGTAATGGTAGGATGACATTAGCTGGTCTAAAGTATACATTCTTGTAATAGTAGGATGACCTTAGTTGGTCTATTGTATACAGTCTTGTAATGGTAGGATGACCTTAGCTGGTCTGTGGTATACAGTCTTGTAATGGTAGGATGACTTTAGTTGGTCTATTGTATACATTCTCGTAATGGTAGGATGACTTTAGTTGGTCTATTCTATACAGACTTGTAATGGTAGGCTGACCTTAGCTGGTCTATAGTAAACAGTCTTGTAATGGTAGGATGATTTTAGCTGGTCTATAGTTTAGTATTGTAATGTTAGGGTAACTTTAGCTGGTCTATAGTATACAGTATTGTAATGGTAGGATGATCTTAGCTGGTCTATAGTATACAGTCTTGTAATGGTAGGATGAATTTAGCTGGTCTATAGTGTACAGTCTTGTAATGGTAGGATGACTTTAGCTGGTCTACATTTTACAGTCTTGTAATGGTAGGATCATTTTTGCTGGTCTATTATATACAGTATTGTAATGGTAGGATGACTTTAGCTGATAAATAGTATACATTCTTGTAATGGTAAGATGACTTTATCTGGTCTATAGTATACAGTCTTGTAATGGTAGGAAGATTGCTGGTCTATAGTATACCGTCTTGTAATGATGCTGACCTTAGCTGGTCTATTTCATCATATCTAAACGTCTGTAGGCCATTTTATATTGATGCTTTGCTTGGGCAGTGAGCTGCCCTGAAGGTGCAGATTATATATGGCCAAGACTTGTATTTTTTATTTCTTAATAAATGGATAAACATATTTCTACGTGATGTTTCCTTTCTGAAATGCTTGCTACTGTAGGTATGAGGGCTTTCATAGTAAACACTAGAAAGACACTATTGAAAAGCCCTCTGTAGTTTCTCACTCTCTCTTCTCTTTTCAGGGCTCTTTATTCAGGGGCCCCTCACTGAAGGACAAGAGGGTCAAATATGGACTTTTACCTGCTCTAAGTGGACTCTCCATTATGAAGTTCAACAGGGAAAAAAGTCAAAAATATATTTCAGTTTTTGTAACTCCATGGCTACTCCACTGAGGGTTGTCATGCTATTGAAGCAGCATCATATATAATGATGTCACACTGAGGTATGGGTTGGTTCTCCTCTGATCATAGCATCAGGCTGTGGTCTAATTGGCTTGTTCTTTTGGTCCTGAATCCACTCCACAGCAGTCTATTGATCCATGCTAATCAGAGCCTGGCAGTGTAGGCCACAGTCACATACAAACATGGTATGGAGGCTGAGGGCTTGAGGCTAAACAACATAGAGACTTGACGATCAGAAGGGTGGACATAGTGACTTAAAAGCACAGTCATCTTAGTGGAGTCTCATCAAACCCCCTTCTCTTTTTCCGCCTCAACCAGAACTAGAAGAAAATCCTCTGAAGGAGAGCAATGACATGAATGAGAGCAGGAATAGAAAGAGAGCTTATCTGACATTGACATATAAAACCATAAATTAGAATTCAGAGGATTCTGTACTTATTTACATGTCAGTGCTCTCAGAGACAGACATGGGAGAAGAGAGAAAGAGCAGGGGACTGCAAACTGTCTCGGAACATCTTAAACTCCTGACTATCTCTCAAGTGTTCCTCTGACATCTACCAACCACCAGTCCTTTGCCAATCCCATCGGTCCAGCCAGGCTTCACTGAACTGTTAAAACTTCTTATGGCTGCAATCCCGCTAACGGGATCGATATGACAACAGCCAGTGAAAGTGCAGGGCGCTACATTCAAACAACAGAAATCTCATAATTAAAATTCCTTATATCATTTTAAAGGTAATCGTGTTGTTAATCCCACCAAAGTGTACGATTTCAAATGTGCTTTTCAGCGAAAGCACTACAAACGATTATGTTAGGTCACCACCAAACCACAATAAGCACAGCCATTTTTCCAGCGAAAGATAGCAGTCACAAAAAGCAGAAATAGAGATAAAATTAATCACTAACCTTTGATGATCTTCATCAGATGACACTCATAGGACGTCATGTTACACAATACATGCATGTATTGTTTGATAAAGTTTATATTTATATAAAAAATCTGAGTTTACATTGACACATTACATTCACTAGTTCCAAAAACATCAAGTGATTTTGCATAGCCACATCGTTTCAACAGAAATACTCATCATAAATGTAGATGATAATACAAGTTATACACATGGAATTATCGATATACCTCTCCTTAATGCAACTGCTGTGTCAGATTTCAAAAAAACTTTACGGAAAAAGCAAACCATGCAATAATCTGAGACGGTGCTCAGAACAATAGCCAAATTAGCCGCCATGTTGGACTCAACAGAAACCAGAAAATACATGATAAATGTTTCCTTACCTTTGATGAACTTCATCAGAATGCAGTCCTAGGAATCCCAGGTCCACAATAAATGCTTGATTTGTTCGATAATGTCCGTTATTTATGTCCAATTAGCTACTTTGGTTAGCGCATTTGGTAAACAATTCCAAAGTCACATAGCGCATCCACTATAACGTGACGAAATGTCCAAAAGTTCTGTAACAGTCAGTAGAAACATGTCAAACGATGTACTGAATCAATCTTTAGAATGTTGTTAAAACTTCATAGGGATAGGGGGCAGTGTTTCCACTTTGAACAAATTGCGTGCCCAAACAAAATGTCCTCCTACTCTGTCCCAGAAGGTAATACATGCATATTATTATTACTATTGTATAGAAAACACTCTGAAGTTTCTAAAACTGTTTGAATTATTTCTGTAAGTATAACAGAACTCATTTGGCAGACAAAAACCTGAGAAGAGTTCAAAACAGGAAATGAGAAGTCGATTTTCAAAACACTGCCTAGGGCTTCCACTAGATGTCGTCGTCTTTAGATTTTAGTCTTATTATTCTACTATAAAGGAGGGTCTCATAGGAGCTGTTCTAGTGAGTGGTCGTCAGAATTCTCAGTCAGGATTTGCGCGCGAGGGAGAGAGAGAGCTCTCGTTCCAATGCTCTTTCTTCAGACAATGAAATTCTCCGGTTGGATCCTTACTGATGATTAATGTAAAACACATACTAAATATGGATTGCAAACATCATTTAACCTGTTTCTACGACCTGTAACGGAACTTTTTGAGTTTTTGTCTGGATGGATTGTTCGTGCGTCATGAAATGGATTCCTGGGATGAACATGCTAACAACAAGTGGCTAAATGATGGGCTTTATGGAACTTTTCAGTCATTTATTGTCGATCTGGGAATCCTGGGAGTGCCTTCTGATGAAGTTATTCGAAGGTAAGTGCATATTTATAGTGTTTTTGTAGCTTTTGTTGACACCAAAATGGCGATTATTTCTTTGGCTGGATTGTGCTCTAAAACGCCATTCTCAGATTAATCTTTTTCCGTAAAGTTTATTTTGAAATCTGACACAGCGGTTGCATAGAGGATAAGTTTATCTTTAATTATGTGAATAACACTTGCATCTTTTATCAATGTTTATTATGAGTATTTCTGCTAAATCACCAGATGTTTTGGAATCAAAACATTACTGCATGTAACGCGCCAATGTAAACTGAGATTTTTTTTATATATATATATGCACATTATCGAACAAAACATAAATGTATTGTGTAACATGACGTTATATGACTCATCTGATGAAGAATTTCAAAGGTTAGTGATTAATTCTATCTCTATTTGGGGGTTTTGTGCAAGCTACCTGTGCTGTGAAAGAAATGTCTGTGTTTTTTGTATTTGGTGGTGAGCTAACATAAATATATGTGGTGTTTTCGCTGTAAAACATTTAAAAAATCGGACATGTAGGCTGGATTCACAAGATGTTTATCTTTCATTTGCTGTATTGGACTTGTTAATGTGTGAAAGTTAAATATTTCTAAAGAATATTTTTGAATTTCGCGAGCTGCCTTTTCAGTGGAATGTGGGGGGGGGTTCCGCTAGCGGGGCTAGACAGGTTATTAACATACATCTTGAATAACGTTCCAACCGGAGAATTTCATTGACTTCAGTTGAGCGATGGAACGGAGCTGCCTCTCCAGAATGCGCGTGTTCAATGCGTGGTCACCTCATGGCAGTGGTGAATCATTCCAACTCCTTCGGCCCCCCTTCACATTAGAGTCATCAGACAAAGTTCCATTGACTGTTGACATCTAGTGGAAGCTGTAGGAAGTGAAAACTCATCCATATCTCGCTGTAATTTCAATGGGAGCTTGGTTGAAAATCTAGCAGCCTCAGAAAAAATCCAAACCGGAAGTGGAACTTCTCAGGTTTTTGCCTGCCATATGAGTTCTGTTATACCCACAGACATAATTCAAACCGTTTTAGAAACTTCAGAGTGTTTTCTATCCAATACTAATAATAATATGCATATATTAGCAACTATGACTGAGGAGCAGGCCGTTTACTCTGGGCACCTTTGTGCACCTTTCATCCAAGCTACTCAATACTGCCCCTGCAGCCATAAGATGTTAAAACCCTCGTCCCTCTCTCACTTCCCTCTCCACCTCTTCTGTTTTCTTTTTCATTCCTCCCTCACTTTGTGCCTTTCTTTTATTCTCCAGGCTGCAACACAATCATGCTTTAATCATGCTTTAATACATGCAACAGCTCCTGTAATTCCCAAGCAAGACAGCAGCGTGTGTATATCTAAAGGTTCTTTCTTTTTTCTCACACGCCTCCATTTTTTAACTCAAATAGAGGATTACTTTTGTTTGTCAAGAGTCTATGTCAGTGTGTGGATACGGGTATGGATGTGTGTGTGTGTGCGGGTGTGTGTGTGCCTGCGGATATGTGGTTGCTTGAAGCCAAACGGGATCTACCGATGTATTTTGCCCAGCAATCTCCTAGCAAAGCCGCCGGTAAATCAGCCAATTCTTGGCTCTTTACATTCCCTGGATCTCATCAGGAATTTGACAAACAAATTCACAAGCACAGCGACAGAGTGTAACTACAGAATCATCTGTTTAAATCTCACTAATAAATCTCCAAAATACTATGCTTTCAGTCTCATTTTATTTGAATTGAATTTATTTTGGGCACCAGACATTACAACAAAATGCACAATGTGGTCCCAGAGGATATCACTTGAAAGTATTATTTAAAATGCTAGTTTCCAAAGTGTTCCTCGATGGTAAAGCCAGTTAATGCCGGTGTGTCACTGTTAATCACTGTGGCTTTGGTTAAATATATTTTTTTGTCATCACAGACTGGTCTCATAGACAAGACTTAACATACTAAATGTAAATCCGGGACACTCAAATTAGTATGATATTTAATGCTTGGTATGGTTACATAATATGGAAGGTTACTTAACCATTTAACCTAACTCCTAACCCTAACTTTAACCCTAACCCTAACCCCTAGCCGAGCTAACATTAGCAACCTAGCTAGGGTTAGCGTTTAGCCACCTAGTGCCTAACTAACATTAGCTACCACAAATTGGAATTCCTAACATATCATACGTATTGCAAATTTGTAACATATCATGTGAAATGGATGACGGACATCCATAAATTATTACACACCATATAAAACGTAACATATCATATAAAATAGAGGGAGGCAGATTTACGTTTGCTATTTTACATTTACCCCCGAGTGCAGGTTGGTCTTCAAGGTGGAAGGAAGGGGTCTTCTATTTCACCTTGGTGGAACGCTGGAGACCCCCAGTAAGGCTCTCCTCACCAACTCTCTGTAGCAGGCTCCTCTGTAGCAGGACCCTCTGTAGCAGGCCCCTCTGTAGCAGGCCCCTCTGTAGCAGGACCCTCTGTAGCAGGCCCCTCTGTAGCAGGCCCCTCTGTAGCAGGCTCCTCTGTAGCAGGCTCCTCTGTAGCAGGCTCCTCTGTAGCAGGCCCCTCTGTAGCAGGCCCCTCTGTAGCAGGCCCCTCTGTAGCAGGACCCTCTGTAGCAGTCCCCTCTGTAGCAGGCCCCTCTGTAGCAGGCCCCTCTGTAGCAGGCCCCTCTGTAGCAGGACCCTCTGTAGCAGGCCCCTCTGTAGCAGGACCCTCTGTAGCAGGACCCTCTGTAGCAGGCCCCTCTGTAGCAGGACCCTCTGTAGCAGGACCCTCTGTAGCAGGCCCCTCTGTAGCAGGCCCCTCTGTAGCAGGCCCCTCTGTAGCAGGCCCCTCTGTAGCAGGGCCCTCTGTAGCAGGACCCTCTGTAGCAGGGCCCTCTGGCCGGTGGTTGATGATGGGGGTTTTGAGCTTAATTTACTATGAGCTCTTTATAGGAAGTGTTGGCTGGCTGGGCTGGCTGGCCTGAAGGAAAAGAGATTTGATCATAGAGAAGTATACAGATGATGTGGTTTTCAATAAAACAGCCCTGGATGGTCATCTATAGACATCACTGTCCACACTGGGAGTGTAGGGTAATAGAATGGGAGAGCCAGGTCAAATGGGATCACATGCAGACAGACACACACACACACACACACACACACACACATATAGACAAACACGCACATTCATGAGCATGTGTACGCACACGCACACACACTAACACACACACAGAATGGGAGACCCAAGTCAAATGGCAGGATTTGCGAAGCAACTGTAACGGCTGTCTTCGGGTGAAAGAGAGGAGGACCAAAATGCAGCGTGATGATAATCCATATTTTAATTAGGATATTTAAACGACGAACAAAAACAACAAACTGACAGGAAGGAACCGAAAACGCTACAGTCCTGAACATGGGACCACAGAACAGATGAACACACGAACAGGAACAATCACCCACAAACAAACAGTGAAAACAGGCTACCTTAATATGGTTCCCAATCAGAGACAATGACAAACACCTGCCTCTGATTGAGAACCATATTAGGCCAAACAACAAACCGAACATAGAAACACAAAACATAGAATGCCCACCCAGCTCACGTCCTGACCAACTAAACAAAGACTAAACAAAGGAAATAAGGTCAGGAACGTGACAGCAACCTCCGCCATGGGGACAGGTATAGTTTAGATGCTCGTTTTGGGACCGGGAGGGAGAGAAGGAGGGGGGCTGCAATAATGACAATTAAATTCCAATTGAGTAACAAAAGAAGTCATAAATCTCATCAGATATCGGGTCTCTGTCTCTCCACATATGTTGGCTGTAATTTAATTACACTGAATTGTGGTGTCCCTCCTCAATTTCTTATACTCACTAAGATAATGTCTCTCCATTTTCTGTTGTCAGGGAAAATCCATTTAAAATAACAACAAAATGGATCGCTTCTCCAGAGAGTTGTCAGTAAATACAGGAAATGAAAGAATCTATAATTTCACCATCTAGTATGAGAACTGCCTTCAAACATCAAACACATATCTTTGTCTGGGTCTCTATCTTGCTCTGGCAATGACATACATGTAGAGTTACAAAGAAATAGTGAGTCTGTTTTAATCAGGTTGTAACCCCAGCAGGTTAGATTGTAACCGGGGCGGCAGGTAGCCTAGAGTGTTGGACTAGTAACCAAAATGTTGCAAGATCGAATCCCTGAGCTAACAGGGTAAAAATCTGTCGTTCTGCCCCTGAACAAAGCAGTTAACCCACTGTTCCTAGGCCGTCATTGAAAATAAGATGTTTTTCTTAACTGACTTGCCTAGTTAAATAAAGGTAAAATAATAAATAAATAAAACCCCGGCAGGTTAGGTTTTAACCCCGGCAGGTTAGGTTGTAACCCCGGCAGGTTAGGTTGTAACCCCGGCAGGTTAGGTTTTAACCCCGGCAGGGTTAGGTTTTAACCCCGGCAGGTTAGGTTTTAACCCCGGCAGGTTAGGTTTTAACCCCGGCAGGTTAGGTTGTAACCCCGGCAGGTTAGGTTTTAACCCCGGCAGGTTAGGTTGTAACCCCGGCAGGTTAGGTTTTAACCCCGGCAGGTTAGGTTGTAACCCCGGCAGGTTAGGTTTTAACCCCGGCAGGTTAGGTTTTAACCCCGGCAGGTTTGGTTTTAACCCCGGCAGGTTAGGTTGTAACCCCGGCAGGTTAGGTTGTAAACCCGGCAGGTTAGGTTGTAACCCCGGCAGGTTAGGTTGTAACCCCAGCAGGTTTGGTTTTAACCCCGGCAGGTTTGGTTTTAACCCCAGCAGGTTTGGTTTTAACCCCGGCAGGTTAGGTTTTAACCCCAGCAGGTTTGGTTTTAACCCCGTCAGGTTAGGTTTTAACCCCAGCAGGTTTGGTTTTAACCCCGGCAGGTTTGGTTTTAACCCCAGCAGGTTTGTTTTTAACCCCGGCAGGTTAGGTTTTAACCCCAGCAGGTTTGGTTTTAACCCCGGCAGGTTAGGTTTTAACCCCGGCAGGTTAGGTTTTAACCCCAGCAGGTTTGGTTTTAACCACGGCAGGTTTGGTTTTAACCCCGGCAGGTTAGGTTTTAACCCCGGCAGGTTTGGTTTTAACCCCGGCAGGTTAGGTTTTAACCCCGGCAGGTTTGGTTTTAACCCCGGCAGGTTAGGTTTTAACCCCGGCAGGTTAGGTTTTAACCCCGGCAGGTTAGGTTGTAAACCCAGCAGGTTAGGCTTTAACCCCAGCAGGTTTGGTTTTAACCACGGCAGGTTTGGTTTTAACCCCGGCAGGTTAGGACTTAACCCCGGCAGGTTAGGTTGTAACCCCGGCAGGTTAGGTTGTAAACCCAGCAGGTTAGGCTTTAAACCCAGCAGGTTTGGTTTTAACCCCAGAAGGTTAGGTTTTAACCCCAGCAGCAGGTTAGCGGGGGAGAATTTGCCTGGCTGCCCATCTACATTGCTCTGGCCAACTTACGATTCTTCTTCACCAATACACGAAAATGAGAACACATTTTCCCATTCTGATTGGTCCCAGAAACCGCTGGGTTGGGCCAGAGCCAGCCTACATGATGATGTTATCAACTTTGATACTCTGATTGGTTAGAGTCAACCCAATCGCTGATTAATTTGTTTTGTGCAACGCCCCTCATTTTGAAATCACACAAACAACTCCTGGGATGGCAGATTCAGACTGAATGTATGTAGCGATCAATAGAGCAGAGGAATTCAATTCAGGGTGAGTCGTCAGGCAATGGGAGAATGAGGTAGGCCTTTAAGGTCTGTGCCAGGAGCAATGTGTCTGTTCCCTGGATCTCTTCACCTGTCACCTGTCACTGTGTCACCCTGTGTGACAGGGTTTCCCCCTGCCTGCGTCAAAGCTTGACTGGGGACAAAGCTGGAGTGACAGGGCTGTGATCCCTCCCCTCCCCATACTCCAAAGAGCAGGGGGTGCCTCTCGATGTGTGTGTTACCGTGTCTGTCTGTCACCCTGAGTGACAGAGTGAACTACTAGATGCCGTAGGCTGCTGGGAGCTCCAGCCACATCGCTGTCTCACAGTCTCACACACGAATAGTAGGCCTTAGTAGCTAATGAGATCTGGGCCTCTGTCTGAAGCAGACACTGACGCTCCACACACAGGGATCCTATTGGCTGAATAATAACAAGATAATAACACTTACTCAACTTCAAATCAAGCCTAACACAGTAACCACACATGACAAGTCAACCAGTAAGATTGACACTTAGTTGTTTGTAGTGCTGATAAAATAAAGATGCTGCAAACCCACTGAGAATATGATGCTGTTGTAAATGAGACTTAAAGCAGATGCTTTTCTCGTGCTTGTTTTGGGATCTATCAGATAAAGGAGGAAACAACAGAGGACAAAGGGCCACCCTCTGTCTCTCTCTGTCTACTGAATCAGTGTGTCCCCCTGTCCACCCTCCGTCTCCCTCTGTCTACTGAATCAGTATGTCCCCCTGTCCACCCTCCCTCTCTCTGTCTACTGAATCAGTGTGTCCCCCTGTCCACCCTCCGTCTCTCTCTGTCTACTGAATCAGTGTGTCCCCCTGTCCACCCTTCCTCTCTCTGTCTACTGAATCAGTGTGTCACCCTGTCCACCCTCCGTCTCCCTCTGTCTACTGAATCAGTGTGTCCCCCTGTCCACCCTCCCTCCCTCTGACTACTGAATCAGTGTGTCACCCTGTCCACCCTCCGTCTCTCTCTGTCTACTGAATCAGTGTGTCCCCCTGTCCACCCTCCGTCTCTCTCTGTCTACTGAATCAGTGTGTCCCCCTGTCCACCCTCCCTCTCTCTGTCTACTGAATCAGTGTGTCCACCTGTCCACCCTCCGTCTCTCTCTGTCTACTGAATCAGTGTGTCCCCCTGTCCACCCTCCGTTTCCCTCTGTCTACTGAATCAGTGTGTCCCCCTGTCCACCCTCCCTCTCTCTGTCTACTGAATCAGTGTGTCCCCCTGTCCACCCTCCGTCTCTCTCTGTCTACTGAATCAGTGTGTCCCCCTGTCCACCCTCCGTCTCTCTCTGTCTACTGAATCAGTGTGTCACCCTGTCCACCCTCCCTCTCTCTGTCTACTGAATCAGTGTGTCCCCCTGTCCACCCTCCGTCTCTCTCTGTCTACTGAATCAGTGTGTCACCCTGTCCACCCTCCCTCTCTCTGTCTACTGAATCAGTGTGTCCCCCTGTCCACCCTCCGTCTCCCTCTGTCTACTGAATCAGTGTGTCCCCCTGTCCACCCTCCCTCTCTCTGTCTACTGAATCAGTGTGTCCCCCTGTCCACCCTCCGTCTCTCTCTGTCTACTGAATCAGTGTGTCCCCCTGTCCACCCTCCCTCTCTCTGTCTACTGAATCAGTGTGTCCCCCTGTCCACCCTCCGTCTCCCTCTGTTTACTGAATCAGTGTGTCCCCCTGTCCCCCCTCTCTCTCTGTCTACTGAATCAGTGTGTCCCCCTGTCCACCCTCCGTCTCTCTCTGTCTACTGAATCAGTGTGTCCCCCTGTCCACCCTCCGTCTCTCTGTCTACTGAATCAGTGTGTCCCCCTGTCCACCCTCCGTCTCCCTCTGTCTACTGAATCAGTATGTCCCCCTGTCCACCCTCCGTCTCTCTGTCTACTGAATCAGTGTGTCCCCCTGTCCACCCTCCGTCTCTCTCTGTCTACTGAATCAGTGTGTCCCCCTGTCCACCCTCCGTCTCTCTCTGTCTACTGAATCAGTGTGTCCCCCTGTCCACCCTCCCTCTCTCTGTCTACTGAATCAGTGTGTCCACCTGTCCACCCTCCGTCTCTCTCTGTCTACTGAATCAGTGTGTCCCCCTGTCCACCCTCCGTTTCCCTCTGTCTACTGAATCAGTGTGTCCCCCTGTCCACCCTCCCTCTCTCTGTCTACTGAATCAGTGTGTCCCCCTGTCCACCCTCCGTCTCTCTCTGTCTACTGAATCAGTGTGTCCCCCTGTCCACCCTCCGTCTCTCTCTGTCTACTGAATCAGTGTGTCACCCTGTCCACCCTCCCTCTCTCTGTCTACTGAATCAGTGTGTCCCCCTGTCCACCCTCCGTCTCTCTCTGTCTACTGAATCAGTGTGTCACCCTGTCCACCCTCCCTCTCTCTGTCTACTGAATCAGTGTGTCCCCCTGTCCACCCTCCGTCTCCCTCTGTCTACTGAATCAGTGTGTCCCCCTGTCCACCCTCCCTCTCTCTGTCTACTGAATCAGTGTGTCCCCCTGTCCACCCTCCGTCTCTCTCTGTCTACTGAATCAGTGTGTCCCCCTGTCCACCCTCCCTCTCTCTGTCTACTGAATCAGTGTGTCCCCCTGTCCACCCTCCGTCTCCCTCTGTTTACTGAATCAGTGTGTCCCCCTGTCCCCCCTCTCTCTCTGTCTACTGAATCAGTGTGTCCCCCTGTCCACCCTCCGTCTCTCTCTGTCTACTGAATCAGTGTGTCCCCCTGTCCACCCTCCGTCTCTCTGTCTACTGAATCAGTGTGTCCCCCTGTCCACCCTCCGTCTCCCTCTGTCTACTGAATCAGTATGTCCCCCTGTCCACCCTCCGTCTATCTGTCTACTGAATCAGTGTGTCCCCCTGTCCACCCTCCGTCTCTCTCTGTCTACTGAATCAGTGTGTCCCCCTGTCCACCCTCCGTCTCTCTCTGTCTACTGAATCAGTGTGTCCCCCTGTCCACCCTCCGTCTCTCTCTGTCTACTGAATCAGTGTGTCCCCCTGTCCACCCTCCGTCTCTCTCTGTCTACTGAATCAGGGTGTCCCCCTGTCCACCCTCCGTCTCTCTCTGTCTACTGAATCAGTGTGTCCCCCTGTCCACCCTCCGTCTCTCTCTGTCTACTGAATCAGTGTGTCCCCCTGTCCACCCTCCGTCTCTCTCTGTCTACTGAATCAGTGTGTCCCCCTGTCCACCCTCCGTCTCTCTCTGTCTACTGAATCAGTGTGTCCCCCTGTCCACCCTCCGTCTCTCTCTGTCTACTGAATCAGTCTGTCCCCCTGTCCACCCTCCCTCTCTCTGTCTACTGAATCAGTGTGTCACCCTGTCCACCCTCCGTCTCCCTCTGTCTACTGAATCAGTGTGTCCCCCTGTCCACCCTCCCTCCCTCTGTCTACTGAATCAGTGTGTCACCCTGTCCACCCTCCGTCTCTCTCTGTCTACTGAATCAGTATGTCCCCCTGTCCACCCTCCGTCTCTCTCTGTCTACTGAATCAGTATGTCCCCCTGTCCACCCTCCGTCTCTCTCTGTCTACTGAATCAGTGTGTCCCCCTGTCCACCCTCCGTCTCTCTCTGTCTACTGAATCAGTGTGTCCCCCTGTCCACCCTCCTTCTCTCTCTGTCTACTGAATCAGTGTGTCACCCTGTCCACCCTCCGTCTCCCTCTGTCTACTGAATCAGTGTGTCCCCCTGTCCACCCTCTGTCTCTCTCTGTCTACTGAATCAGTGTGTCCCCCTGTCCACCCTCCGTCTCTCTCTGTCTACTGAATCAGTGTGTCCCCCTGTCCACCCTCCGTCTCCCTCTGTCTACTGAATCAGTGTGTCACCCTGTCCACCCTCCGTCTCCCTCTGTCTACTGAATCAGTGTGTCCCCCTGTCCACCCTCCGTCTCTCTCTGACTACTGAATCAGTGTGTCCCCCTGTCCACCCTCCGTCTCTCTCTGTCTACTGAATCAGTGTGTCCCCCTGTCCACCCTCCGTCTCTCTCTGTCTACTGAATCAGTATGTCCCCCTGTCCACCCTCCGTCTCTCTCTGTCTACTGAATCAGTGTGTCCCCCTGTCCACCCTCCGTCTCTCTCTGTCTACTGAATCAGTGTGTCACCCTGTCCACCCTCCGTCTCCCTCTGTCTACTGAATCAGTGTGTCCCCCTGTCCACCCTCCGTCTCCCTCTGTCTACTGAATCAGTGTGTCACCCTGTCCACCCTCCGTCTCCCTCTGTCTACTGAATCAGTGTGTCACCCTGTCCACCCTCTGTCTCGCTCTGTCTACTGAATCAGTGTGTCCCCCTGTCCACCCTCCGTCTCTCTCTGACTACTGAATCAGTGTGTCCCCCTGTCCACCCTCCGTCTCTCTCTGTCTACTGAATCAGTGTGTCCCCCTGTCCACCCTCTGTCTCGCTCTGTCTACTGAATCAGTGTGTCCCCCTGTCCACCCTCCGTCTCTCTCTGTCTACTGAATCAGTGTGTCCCCCTGTCCACCCTCCGTCTCCCTCTGTCTACTGAATCAGTGTGTCCCCCTGTCCACCCTCCGTCTCTCTCTGTCTACTGAATCAGTGTGTCCCCCTGTCCACCCTCCGTCTCTCTGTCTACTGAATCAGTGTGTCCCCCTGTCCACCCTCCGTCTCTCTGTCTACTGAATCAGTGTGTCCCCCTGTCCACCCTCCGTCTCTCTGTCTACTGAATCAGTGTGTCCTCCTGTCCACCCTCCGTCTCTCTGTCTACTGAATCAGTGTGTCCCCCTGTCCACCCTCCGTCTCTCTGTCTACTGAATCAGTGTGTCCCCCTGTCCACCCTCCGTCTCCCTCTGTCTACTGAATCAGTATGTCCCCCTGTCCACCCTCCGTCTCTCTGTCTACTGAATCAGTGTGTCCCCCTGTCCACCCTCCGTCTCTCTGTCTACTGAATCAGTGTGTCCCCCTGTCCACCCTCCGTCTCTCTGTCTACTGAATCAGTGTGTCCCCCTGTCCACCCTCCTCTCTCTCCACCGTCATCCTCCTGTGGTGTTTCTAACTCTAAATGAAATGTAGACAGACATTGCTACAGTGCCTCCCAGGCCAAAGCAATGAAGCCTCTACGACCCGGTTCTGGTAGCTCTACATTGATATACAGTGGGGAGAACAAGTATTTGATACACTGCCGATTTTGCAGGTTTTCCTACTTACAAAGCATATAGAGGTCTGTAATTTTTATCATAGGTACACTTCAACTGTGAGAGACGGAATCTAAAACAAAAATGCAGAAAATCACATTGTATGATTTTTAAGTAATTCATTTGCATTTTATTGCATGACATAAGTATTTGATACATTAGAAAAGCAGAACTTAATATTTGGTACAGAAACCTTTGTTTGCAATTACAGAGATCATACGTTTCCTGTAGTTCTTGACCAGGTTTGCACACACTGCAGCAGGGATTTTGGCCCACTCCTCTATACAGACCTTCTCCAGATCCTTCAGGTTTTGGGGCTGTCGCTGGGCAATACGGACTTTCAGCTCCCTCCAAAGATTTTCTATTGGGTTCAGGTCTGGAGACTGGCTAGGCCACTCCAGGACCTTGAAATGCTTCTTACGGAGCCACTCCTTAGTTGCCCTGGCTGTGTGTTTCGGGTTGTTGTCATGCTGGAAGACCCAGCCACAACCCATCTTCAATGCTCTTACTGAGGGAAGGAGGTTGTTGGCCAAGATCTCGCGATACATGGCCCCATCCATCCTCCCCTCAATACGGTGCAGTCGTCCTGTCCCCTTTGCAGGAAAGCATCCCCAAAGAATGATGTTTCCACCTCCATGCTTCACGGTTGGGATGGTGTTCTTGGGGTTGTACTCATCCTTCTTCTTCCTCCAAACACGGCGAGTGGAGTTTAGACCAAAAAGCTCTATTTTTGTCTCATCAGACCACATGACCTTCTCCCATTCCTCCTCTGGATCATCCAGATGGTCATTGGCAAACTTCAGATGGGCCTGGACATGCGCTGGCTTGAGCAGGGGGACCTTGCGTGCGCTGCAGGATTTTAATCCATGACGGCGTAGTGTGTTACTAATGGTTTTCTTTGAGACTGTGGTCCCAGCTCTCTTCAGGTCATTGACCAGGTCCTGCCGTGTAGTTCTGGGCTGATCCCTCACCTTCCTCATGATCATTGATGTCCCACGAGGTGAGATCTTGCATGGAGCCCCAGACCGAGGGTGATTGACCGTCAACTTGAACTTCTTCCATTTTCTAATAATTGCGCCAACAGTTGTTGCCTTCTCACCAAGCTGCTTGCCTATTGTCCTGTAGCCCATCCCAGCCTTGTGCAGGTCTACAATTTTATCCTGATGTCTTTACACAGCTCTCTGGTCTTGGCCATTGTGCAGAGGTTGGAGTCTGTTTGATTGAGTGTGTGGACAGGTGTCTTTTATACAGGTAACGAGTTCAAACAGGTGCAGTTAATACAGGTAATGAGTGGAGAACAGGAGGGCTTCTTAAAGAAAAACTAACAGGTCTGTGAGAGCCGGAATTCTTACTGGTTGGTAGGTGATCAAATACTTATGTCATGCAATAAAATGCAAATTAATTACTTAAAAATCATACAATGTGATTTTCTGGATTTTTGTTTTAGATTCCGTCTCTCACAGTTAAAGTGTACAAATGATAAAAATTACAGACCTCTACATGCTTTGTAAGTAGGAAAACCTGCAAAATCGGCAGTGTATCAAATACTTGTTCTCCCCACTGTATCTACACTATCTTCTCCCGGCCCGAGGCACTACTAAACCTAATCGGGCTTGCAATGAGGAGCGTCTCCCCTGGATGAGGCATGGCCCTCAAGAGACAACCCTCTTTGATCCTGTCTGGACCCAGGGATAGGAGGGGTCTGGAGGGGTGTCTCCACGGGGTCTGCCTGTCCCTCTGGAGGGGCGTCTCCACTGGGTCTGCCTGTCCCTCTGGAGGGGGTCATATAAACCAGAAGCCATTAGACCACCTTCTACAATATCAGCACCAATATTTATTCTACCGACATCAAGAGGAAGCCATTATCACTCCCATCCCCAAATGGTCATTAGTTCAGCCCTGAAGGTCTCTCTCCCTCGCTCTCTATCTCTCTCTCTCAATTCAATTTCAAGGGCTTTATTGGCATGGGAAACATATGTTTACATTGCCAAAGTAAGTGAAGTAGATCATAAACAAAAGTCAAATAAACTATAAAAATGAACATTAAACATTAGACTCAGGAAAGTCCCAAAAGAATATAGACATTACAAATGTCATATTATGTGCACATAGTTAAAGTACAAAAGGGAAAATAAATGAACATACATATGGGTTGTATTTAAAATGGTGTTTGTTCTTCACTGGTTGCCCTTTTCTTGTGGTTCTTCACTGGTTGCCCTCTCTCTCCCTCTCTCCCTCTCTCCCTCTCTCCCTCTCTCTTCATCTCTCTTCATCTCTCTCTCTCTGATTTCAATGTACATTTAAGGGGGCTTTATTGGCATGGCAAACATGTGTTTACATTGCCAAAGCAGATGAAATAGATAATAAACAAAAGTGAAACGAACTAAAAATAATTAACAGTAAACATTACACTCACAAAAGTTCAAAAATAATAAAAACATTTAAAATGTCAAATTGTGTCTATATACTTTCTCTCGCTCTCCTGTATCCCTCTTTCGCTCTCTCCTGTATCCCTCTTTCTCTCTCTCCTGTATCCCTCTTACTCTCTCTCCTGTATCCCTCTTTCTCTCTCTCCTGCATCCCTCTTTCTCTCTCTCCTGTATCCCTCTTACTCTCTCTCCTGTATCCCTCTTTCTCTCTCTCCTGCATCCCTCTTTCTCTCTCTCCTGTATCCCTCTCTCTCTCTCCTGTATCCCTCTTTCTCTCTCTCCTGCATCCCTCTTTCTCTCTCTCTCCTGCATCCCTCTTTCTCTCTCTCTCCTGCATCCCTCTTTCTCTCTCTCCTGTATCCCGCTTACTCTCTCTCCTGTATCCCTCTTTCTCTCTCTCCTGCATCCCTCTTTCTCTCTCTCTCCTGTATCCCTCTTTCTCTCTCTCTCCTGTATCCCTCTTTCTCTCTCTCTCCTGTATCCCTCTTTCTCTCTCTCCTGTATCCCTCTTACTCTCTCTCCTGTATCCCTCTTTCTCTCTCTCCTGCATCCCTCTTTCTCTCTCTCCTGTATCCCTCTCTCTCTCCTGCATCCCTCTTTCTATCTCTCTCTCCTGTATCCCTCTTTATCTCTCTCTCCTGTATCCTTCTTTCTCTCTCTCTCCTGTATCCCTCTTTCTCTCTCTCCTGTATCCCTCTTTCTCTCTCTCCTGTATCCCTCTTTCTCTCTCTCCTGAATCCCTCTTTATCTCTCTCTCCTGTATCCCTCTTTCTCTCTCTCCTGAATCCCTCTTTATCTCTCTCTCCTGTATCCCTCTTTCTCTATCTCCTGTATCCCTCTTTCTCTCTCTCTCCTGTATCCCTCTTTCTCTCTCTCCTGTATCCCTCTTACTCTCTCTCCTGTATCCCTCTTTCTCTCTCTCCTGCATCCCTCTTTCTCTCTCTCCTGTATCCCTCTCTCTCTCCTGCATCCCTCTTTCTATCTCTCTCTCCTGTATCCCTCTTTATCTCTCTCTCCTGTATCCTTCTTTCTCTCTCTCTCCTGTATCCCTCTTTCTCTCTCTCCTGTATCCCTCTTTCTCTCTCTCCTGTATCCCTCTTTCTCTCTCTCCTGAATCCCTCTTTATCTCTCTCTCCTGTATCCCTCTTTCTCTCTCTCCTGAATCCCTCTTTATCTCTCTCTCCTGTATCCCTATTTCTCTCTCTCATGTATCCCTCTTCCTCTCTCTCCTGTATCCCTCTTTCTCGCTCTCTCCTGTATCCCTCTTCCTCTCTCTCCTGTATCCCTCTTTCTCTCTCTCATGTATCCCTCTTTCTCTCTTTCATGTATCCCTCTTCCTCTCTCTCCTGTATCCCTCTTTCTCTACCTCCTGTATCCATCTTTCTCTCTCTCTCCTGTATCCCTCTTTCTTTCTCTCTCCTGTATCCCTCTTTCTCTCTCTCCTATATCCCTCTCTCTCTCTCCTGTATCCCTCTTTCTCTCTCTCCTGCATCCCTCTTTCTCTCTCTCTCCTGCATCCCTCTTTCTCTCTCTCTCCTGTATCCCTCTTTCTCTCTCTCCTGTATCCCTCTTTCTCTCTCTCCTGTATCCCTCTTTCTCTCTCTCTCCTGTATCCCTCTTTCTCTCTCTCCTGTATCCCTCTTTCTCTCTCTCCTGTATCCCTCTTTCTCTCTCTCTCCTGTATCCCTCTTTCTCTCTCTCCTGTATCCCTCTTTCTCTCTCTCTCCTGTATCCCTCTTTCTCTCTCTCCTGTATCCCTCTTTCTCATTCTCTTTTTCAATCAATAACTCCATTGGCTATAGAAAGCAAAAAAAACAAACATTATATGCTTTGAAACAATAGTGGCAAAGCATGTAATGTTGAAATATTTGGAAAAACACTCCAAGCCCACTTCAACTTACTATGCAATCAAGTAACTAATTAAAATATACAAGTTTCCCATTAAATTGGATAATAAAAGTGTCTTTAAACTGCTTTTTATCAGGTTTCCATTAATAGTGGATTAAAATAGAAGGATTTAAAGGTCACGAGATAAGAAGAGTCCAAAATGCCATGTTCCCTATATGACGTGCTACTGTTGACCAAAAGAAGAGCCCTATATGAGGAATGAAGGGGCCATTTGGGAGACAGAAGGTCATAAGAGAGGTGGGTCGTGGGTAGTGGGTAGAGAATGTATAGGTTACAATGTTAGAGGGTTTAAGTATGCCAATCAGTGAAACCAGAAACAGTGAGTAATCTGTAATCTTATGGGACCTGACAGGCCTGCCTTTCATTTTAACCACTGCAGGAAACTTGTTTAGGAGTGGGAGGAAACAGACAGAGCGACCGACAGGCTGATAAGGATCTCCACCTGATCCAAGCAATTAGCGTCTGGCAGTGATAGATCAAATGGGCCTGGGGATGTATGACTCTGGTCTCCGTCCTTCTCTCTATCAAATCAAATCAAATGTTATTTGTCACATTCGCCAAATACAACAGGTGTAAACCTTACCGTGAAAAGCTTGCTTACAAGACCCTTCTTTACAAACTTAAAAAAATAAAAAATACGATAACCAAATTATTATAAAAGAACACAATAAAATACCAATAACGAGGCTATATACAGGGGGTACTGGTACCGAGTCAAGGTGCGGGGGTACTGGATAGTCGAGGTAATTGAGGTTATATGTACATGTAGTTTGGGGTAAGGTGACTATGCATAGATAATAAACAGAGAGTAGCAGCAGAGTAAAAAAGGGGTCATTATAAATAGTCGGGGTAGCCATTTGATTAACTGTTTAGCAGTCTAATGGCTTGGGGATAGAAGCGGTTAAGGAGCCTTTTGGACCTAGACTTGGTGCTCTGTTACCGCTTGCCGTGCGATAGCAGAGAAAATGACTTGGGTGACTGGAGTCTGACAATTTTTAGGGACTTCCTTTGACACCGCTTGGTATAGAGGTCCTGGATGGCAGGAAGCTTGGCCACAGTGATGAACTGGGACATACGCGCGACCCTCTGCAGCGCCTTGCGGTCGGATGCTGAGCAGTTGCCATACCAAGCGGTGATGCAACCAGTCAGGATGCTTTCGATGGTGCAGCTGTAGAACCTTTTGAGGATCTGAGGACCCATGCCAAATGTTTTCATTCTCCTGAAGGGAAATAGGCATTGTCGTGCCCTCTTCACGACTGTCTTGGTGTGTTTGGACCATGATAGTTTGATAGTGATGTGGAAACCAAGGACCCTGAAGCTCTCGACTCACTCCACTACAGCACCATCAATGTGATTGGTGGCGGGCATGGCCATCTTTTTCCTGTAGTCTATGATCAGCTCCTTTGTCTTGCTCTCTCTCCCTCTCTCTCCCTCTCTCTTCCTCTCTCCCTCCCTGTCTCCCCCCTTGTGGATCTATGAATTTATGGGAACTCTGACTACTTCGACCCTCACTCCTAAATAGGCTCTGAGGCCTCCCTGCTCCTTCTACCCTTAGTCTTAGTCCAGTCTCAGATCTATGCTTCCCCCTATAGTCCTCTGCCCTCTCTGCATTGTTGGGAAGCGCTTGTAAGTAAGCATTTCACTGTTAGTCTACACCTGTTGTTTACAAAGCATGTGACAAATAACATTTGATTTGAACAGTGTGTGTCATGTGTGTCTGGGATTCTGGGTTTGCTCTTGAGCTTGAGCTGTGGGTGTGTGTGCGTGTATGTGTGGGGTACAACGGGGGGCTCAGACAGACTATATAATGGGGGTCTCAGCGGCTCTCTGTTATCAGGGTAAAAAGACCCCCAGCAGGAGGGGACAGCAGCAGATAAGCCCCCCCCCCCCCGGTAATCTAAGGCCTGCATGGTCCCAGAGGTCTGTGTAAACCCAGCCTCTCCTCATCCCTCAGAGCCTCACTCCAGAGCACTCATCCTTCTCAGATGCCCCACTTCTCCCCTACTCCACCTCCAAAACCCAGACGATTTGCGACGTGGCTGCCATACTCGGATGCTGGCTTTATGCTGTCTTTGCTGTGCAAAGAATGTGCAAAGTAGAGATAGAAATAATGGGGTGCAAAGGAGCAAAATAAATAAATAAATAAATACAGTAGGGGGAGAGGTAGTTGTTTGGGCTAAATTATAGATGGGCTATGTACAGGTGCAGTAATCTGTGAACTGCTCTGACAGCTGGTGCTTAAAGCTAGTGAGGGAGATAAGTGTTTCCAGTTTCAGAGATTTTTGTAGTTCATTCCAGTCATTGGCAGCAGAGAACTGGAAGGAGAGGCGGCCAAAGGAAGAATTGGTTTTGGGGGTGACCAGAGAGATATACCTGCTGGATGTACCTTTGCTACAGGTGGGTGCTGCTATGGTGACCAGCGAGCTGAGATAAGGGGGGACTTTACCTAGCAGGGACTTGTAGATGACCTGGAGCCAGTGGGTTTGGCGACGAGTATGAAGCGAGGGCCAGCCAACGAGAGCGTACAGGTCGCAGTGGTGGATAGTATATGGGGCTTTGGTGACAAAACGGATGGCACTGTGATAGACTGCATCCAATTTATTGAGTAGGGTGTTGGAGGCTATTTTGTAAATTACATCGCCAAAGTCGAGGATCGGTAGGATGGTCAGTTTTACATGGGTATGTTTGGCAGCATGAGTGAAGGATGCTTTGTTGCGAAATAGGAAGCCAATTCTAGATTTAACTTTGGATTGGAGACGTTTGATGTGAGTCTGGAAGGAGAGTCTGGAACCAGATTGCATAGCGGAGAAGGTATGGTGGGATTCGAAATGGTTGGTAATCTGTTTGTTGACTTGGCTTTCGAAGACCTTAGAAAGGCAGGGTAGGATAGATATAGGTCTGTGGCAGTTTGGGTCAAGAGTGTCCCACATTTGAAGAGGGGGATGACCCCAGCTGCTTTCTAATCTTTGGGAATCTCAGACGACAGGAAAGAGAGGTTGAACAGGCTAGTAATAGGGGTTGCAACAATTCTGGCAGATAATTTTAGAAAGAAAGGGTCCAGATTGTCTAGCCCAGCTGATTTGTAGGGGTCCAGATTTTGCAGCTCTTTCAGAACATCAGCTGACTGGATTTGGGAGAAGGAGAAATGGGGAAGGCTTGGGCGAGTTGCTGTGGGGGGTGCAGTGCTGTTGACCGGGGTAGGGGTAGCCAGGTGGAAAGCATGGCCAGCCGTAGAAAAATGCTTATTGAAATTCTCAATTATAGTGGATTTATCAGTGGTGACAGTGTTTCCTGTCCTCAGTGCAGTGGGCCGATGGGAGGAGGTGTTCTTATTCTCCATGGACTTTACAGTGTCCCAAAACTTTTTTGAGTTTGTCTTGCAGGAAGCACATTTCTGCTTGAAAAAGCTAGCCTTGGCTTTTCTAACTGCCTGTGTATATTGGTTTCTAGCTTCCCTTAAAAGTTGCATATCACAGGGGCTGTTCGATGCTAATGCAGAACGCCATAGGATGTTTTTGTGTTGGTTAACGGCAGTCAGGTCTGGAGAGAACAAAGGGCTATATCTGTTCCTGGTTCTACATTTCTTGAATGGGGCATGCTTATTTAAGATGGTGAGAAAGGCATTTAAAAAAAATAACCAGGCATCCTCTTCTGACGGGATGAGATCAATATCCTTCCAGGATACCCCGGCCAGGTCGATTAGAAAGGCCTGCTCTCTGAAGTGTTTCAGGGAGCGTTTGACAGTGATGAGTGGAGGTCGTTTGACCGCTGACCCATTACGGATGCAGGCAATGAGGCAGTGATCGCTGAGATCTTGGTTGAAAACCGCAGAGGTGTATTTAGAGGGCAAGTTGGTTAGGATGAAGCCTATGAGGGTGCCCGTGTTTACGGCTTTGGGGTGGTACCTGGTAGGTTCATTGATCATTTGTGTGAGATTGAGGTTATCAAGCTTAGATTGTAGGATAGCCTGGATGTTAAGCATTCCAGTTTAGGACGCCTAGCAGCACGAGTTCTGAAGATAGATGGGGGGCAATCAGTTCACATATGGTGTCCAGAGTACAGCTGGGGGCAGAGGGTGGTCTATAGCAGGCGGCAACGGTGAGAGACTTGTTTTTAGAGAGGTGGATTTTTAAAAGTAGAAGTTCAAATTGCTTGGGTACAGACCTGGATAGTAGGACAGAACTCTGCAGGCTATCTTTGCAGTAGATTGCAACACCGCCCCCTTTGGCCATTCTATCTTGTCTGAAAATGTTGTAGTTAGGAATGGAGATTTCAGAATTTTTGGTGGTCTTCCTAAGCCAGGATTCAGACACGGCTAGAACATCTGGGTTGGCAGAGTGTGCTAAAGCAGTGAATAAAAACAAACTTTTGGAGGAGGCTTCGAATGTTAACTTCTCTGGGATATGTGGGACGCTAACGACCCACTTGGCCAAAAGCCAGAAAAAATGCAGCTAGACAAATTCAAATATATTACTATAAAAATCTATCTTTCATGAAATCACACATGAAAGACACCAAATTAAAGCTACACATGTTGTGAATCCTGCCAACATGTCTGATTTCAAAAAGGATTTACGGCGAAAGCACACCAAACGATTATGTTCGGTCAGTACATAGCCAAACACAGCCATTTTCCCAGCCAAAGATAGGAGTCACAAAAAGCAAAAATAGAGATACAATTAATCACTAACCTTTGATGATCTTCATCAGATGACACTCATAGGACATCATGTTACACAATACATGTATGTTTTGTTCGATAATGTGCATATTTATATCCATAAATCTTAGTTTATATTGGCGCCATGTTTAGAAATGCCTCCAAAAAGTATCCGGTGAAATTGCAGAGAGCCACATCTAATAACAGAAATACTCATCATACACTTCGATGAAAGATACATGTTTTACATAGAATTAAAGATACACTTGTTCTTAATTCAACCGCTGTGTCAGTTTTCAAAAAAACTTTACGGAAAAAGCACACCATGCAATAATCTGAGACGGCGATCAGATGTAACAACATTTCTCCACCATGTTGGAGTCAACAGAAATACGAAATTACATCATAAATATTCCCTTACCTTTGATGATCTTCATCAGAATGCACTCCCAGGAATCCTAGTTCCACAATAAATTGTTGTTTTGTTCGATAATGTCCATTACTTATGTCCAAGTAGCTACTTTTGCTACCATGTTTAGTACACATGTCCAAACGCTCGCACAGATCCAGGCGAACGTCGGACTAAATCTTCAAAAAGTTATATTACAGGTCGAATAAACTTGTCAAACTAAGTAGAGAATCAATCTTCAGGATGTTGTTATCATAAATATTAAATAACGTTCCAACCGGATAATTCCTTTGTGTCTCTAGAAGTAATGGAAAGCAAGACGATATCATTTGGAATGCGCATGACAAAGAACTGGCACTCTGCCAGGCCACTGACTGAAACACCTCCCATCCGGCCCACAGTAGAGGCTTCATTCAATGTTCTACAGACTGTTGACATCTAGTGGAAGGCATAAGAAGTGCAAACAGATCCATATCTTACTGTGATTTGAATAGGCGATGAGTTGAAAATCGACCAGCCTCAGAATTCTCACTTCCTGTTTGGATTCTTTCTCAGGTTTTTGCCTGCCATATGAGTTATGGTATACTCACATACATCATTCAAACATTTTTAGAATCTTCAGAGTGTTTTATATCCAATAGTAATAATAATATGCATATATTAGCATCTGGGACAGAGTAGGAGGCAGTTCACTCTGGGCACGCTATTCATCCAAAGGTGAAAATGCTGCCCCCTATCACAAAGAAGTTAACATACATGAAACCAAGGCTATTATGGTTACAGAAGTCATCAAAAGAGAGTGCCTGGGGAATAGGAGTGGAGCTAGGCACTGCAGGGCCTGGATTCACCTCTACATCACCAAAGGAAGAGAGGAGGAGTAGGATAAGGGTACGGCTAAAAGCTATGAGAATTGGTCGTCTAGAATGTCCGGAAAAGAGAGTAAAAGGAGGTTTCTGGGGGCGATAAAATAGCTTCAAGGTATAATGTACAGACAAAGGTATGGTAGGATGTGAATACAGTGGAGGTAAACCTAGGTATTGAGTGATGATGAGAGAGATATTGTCTTTAGAAACATCATAGAAACCAGGTGATGTCATTGCATGTGTGGGTGGTGGAACTGAAAGGTTGGATAAGGTATAATGAGCAGGGCTAGAGGCTCTACATTGAAATAAGCCAATAAACACTAACAAGAACAGCAATGGACAAGGCATATTGACATTCAGGAGAGGCATGCATAGTCGAGTGATCATAAGGGTCCAGTGAGTAGTGAGGTTGGTTGGGGTAACGGCGATTCAGACAGCTAGCCGAGCCATCGGTAGCAAGCTAGCATAGGATGGAGGTCTGTTTTTAGCCACCTCGTGCGTTTCCGATGGTAGATTAGTGGGGTTCCGTGTGGTAGAGGGGATCAATCCAATTGGCAAAATAGATATAGTTATAGTGACCCAAGAAAAATTGTCCGATAGTCCTATTCAGATAGCAACCGATAAGACAGCTAACGATTAGCGGGCCGCAGATGGGCGTTCAGGTAACGTCGCGACGGAAGGGCCAGTTGGATAACTCCCTCGTGCAGATAACGTCGGTAGTCCAGTCGCGAATGCCCGGTGGGGCTCTGCATCGGCAGTGAAACAGGTCCGGATAGGTGATTGTAGCCCAGGAGTGGCTGATGGAACTCTTCAGCTGGCAAGCTCCGGGATAATTGATGTTTCCTCCGGGATCGACGTAAGCCAATAGTCACACGGATAGCAGCTAGCTAGCTGCGAGATCCAGGTGTAAATGTCCAGAGCTTGTGGTTGAAATCCGGGGATATGGAGAGAAAAATAGGTCCGGTATGTTCTGGTCTGAGTCGCGTTGTACCAAACTGGCGATAGCTTTTCGAGCTAAAGGAAAGCTGATGACCACAAACCGTGGTTAGCTGAATACTAACGTTAGCCAGTAAACTGGCTAGCTTCTGGCTAGCTTCTGGTTAGCTTCTGGTTAGCTTCTGGCTAGCTTCTGGTTAGCTCCTGGCTAGATTATATTGTGGATTTCAGATTTGAGGTAAATAATACTTTTTTTAAAAATTGGTGAGGCGGGTTGCAGGAGAGTGTTTTGAAGTTGAGTTTTTGGAAAAGAAAATATATAAAAGATATGCGAAGAAAGATGTAAATATATACAGTGGGGAGAACAAGTATTTGATACACTGTCAATTTTGCAGGTTTTCCTACTTACAAAGCATGTGTAGGTCTGTACTTTTTATCATAGGTACACTTCAATTGTGAGAGATGGAATCTAAAACAAAAATCCAGAAAATCACATTGTATGATTTTTAAGTAATTAATTTGCATTTTATTGCATGACATAAGTATTTGATCACCTACCAACCAGTAAGAATTCCGGCTCTCACAGACCTGTTAGTTTTTCTTTGAGAAGCCCTCCTGTTCTCCACTCATTACCTGTATTAACTCCACCTGTTTGAACTCGTTACCTGTATAAAAGACACCTGTCCACACACTCAATCAAACAGACTCCAACCTCTCCACAATGGCCAAGACCAGAGAGCTGTGTAAGGACATCAGGGATAAAATTGTAGACCTGCACAAGGCTGGGATGGGCTACAGGACAATAGAAAAACAGCTTGGTGAGAAGGCAACAACTGTTGGCGCAATTATTAGAAAATGGAAGACGTTCAAGATGACGGTCAATCACCCTCGGTCTGGGGCTCCATGCAAGATCTCACCTCGTGGGGCATCAATGATCATGAAGAAGGTGAGGGATCAGCCCAGAACTACACGG
Organism: Salvelinus alpinus; assembly: GCF_045679555.1. Taxonomy (NCBI): domain Eukaryota; kingdom Metazoa; phylum Chordata; class Actinopteri; order Salmoniformes; family Salmonidae; genus Salvelinus; species Salvelinus alpinus. Next base: position 88,360,168 of record NC_092088.1, on the reverse strand, counting down.
CAGGACCTGGTCAATGACCTGAAGAGAGCTGGGACCACAATCGCAAAGAAAACCATTAGTAACACACCACGCCGTCATGGATTAAAATCCTGCAGTGCACGCAAGGTCCCCCTGCTCAAGCCAGTGCATGTCCAGGCCCGTCTGAAGTTTGCCAATGACCATCTGGATGATCCAGAGGAGGAATGGGAGAAGGTCATGTGGTCTGATGAGACAAAAATAGAGCTTTTTGGTCTAAACTCCACTCGCCGTGTTTGGAGGAAGAAGAAGGATGAGTACAACCCCAAGAACACCATCCCAACCGTGAAGCATGGAGGTGGAAACATCATTCTTTGGGGATGCTTTTCTGCAAAGGGGACAGGACGACTGCACTGTATTGAGGGAAGGATGGATTTGGCCATGTATCGCGAGATCTTGGCCAACAACCTCCTTCCCTCAGTAAGAGCATTGAAGATGGGTCGTGGCTGGGTCTTCCAGCATGACAACGACCCGAAACACACAGCCAGGGCAACTAAGGAGTGGCTCCGTAAGAAGCATTTCAAGGTCCTGGAGTGGCCTAGACAGTCTCCAGACCTGAACCCAATAGAAAATCTTTGGAGGGAGCTGAAAGTCCGTATTGCTTAGCGACAGCCCCGAAACCTGAAGGATCTGGAGAAGGTCTGTATGGAGGAGTGGGCCAAAATCCCTGCTGCAGTGTGTGCAAACCTGGTCAAGAACTACAGGAAACGTATGAACTCTGTAATTGCAAACAAAGGTTTCTGTACCAAATATTAAGTTCTGCTTTTCTGATGTATCAAATACTTATGTCATGCAATAAAATGCAAATTAAATACTTAAAAATTATACAATGTGATTTTCTGGATTTTTGTTTTAGATTCTGTCTCTCACAGTTGAAGTGTACCTATGATAAAAATGACAGACCTCTACATGCTTTGTAAGTAGGAAAACCTGCAAAATCGGCGGTGTATCAAATACTTGTTCTCCCCACTGTATATACACGGGACACGACGAGGACAAAAGATGTCTGACTGCTATGCCATCTTGGAATGAGGAATGAGTTATGGTGGACAGTGAGAGAGGGAGGCAGCTATAGCTAGGATATATAACTGGTTATGGTGGACAGTGAGAGTGGGAGGCAGCTATAGCTAGGATATATAACTAGTTATGGTGGACAGTGAGAGAGGGAGGCAGTTATAGCTAGGATATATAACTGGTTATGGTGGACAGTGAGAGAGGGAGGCAGTTATAGCTAGGATATATAACTGGTCATGGTGGGCAGTGAGAGATGGAGGCAACTATGTTCCAAATGTTACCCGTTGTTCCAAATGTTACCCTGTGTTCCAAATGTTACCCTTTGTTCCTAATGTTACCCTTTGTTCCAAATGATGCCCTGTGTTCCAAATTTTAACCTGTGTTCCAAATGTTACCCTGTCTTCCATGTTTTACCCTGGGTTCCAAATGTTACCATGTTCCATGTGTTACCCTGTGTTCCAAACGGCACCCTGTTCCAAATGTTACCCTGTCTTCCATGTTTTACCCTGTGTTCCAAATGTTACCATGTTCCATGTGTTACCCTGTGTTCCATGTGTTACCCTGTGTTCCATGTGTTACCCTGTGTTCCAAATGTTACCATGTTCCATGTGTTACCCTGTGTTCCATGTGTTACCCTGTGTTCCATGTGTTACCCTGTGTTCCAAATGTTACCATGTTCCATGTGTTACCCTGTGTTCCATGTTTTACCCTGTGTTCCAAACGGCACCCTGTTCCAAATTTTACCCTCTGTTCCATGTGTTCTCTCTGTCCCTGCACGGTACTCTGGATCAACAGAAGAAGACAAAGATGAGAGAAAAAATAAAGAACAGAATGAAATCTAGGTCAGTTCTCTGTACGATTGCGTCGGTAAGTTATTTATTTCAGTACAATGATTAATCATTTATAATAATGGGAGCTGGGTGCTAAAGGGAAGAATACTTTTTTTCTGACTGGAGAGTAATGAACGTGCACTGATGAAAATGGAAAATATAAAAGTGGGTGTGTCTCTTTTAACACTGTTAATTCTGTTTTATTTTCTAGCTGGCTATTACTGGAGCACTGGATCACTGTCTATAATGGGTTGTGGCTATTATATGCCCACTTGAACACTGTCTATAATGGGTTGAGGCTTTTATATGCCCACTTGAACACTGTCTATAATGGGTTGAGGCTTTTATATGGCCCCTGGAGCGCTGCAACACTGTCTATAATGAGTTGAGGCTATTATATGACAACTGGAGCACTGGAGAACTGTCTGGAGAAATGGGTTGAGGCTATTATATGCCCACTAGAGCACTGTCAATAATGGGTTTAGGCTATTAGATTACCACAGGAGCACTGGAGCACTGTCTGCATAGGGTTGAGGCTATTATATGCCCACTGGAGCGCTGGGCACTGTTTATAATGGGTTGAGGCTATTATATGACAACTGGAGCATTGTCTATAATGGGTAGTGGCTATGTTATGCCCACTGGAGCACTGTCTTTAATGGGTTGTGGCTATTATATGCCCACTGGAGCACTGCAGCACTGTCTATAATGGGTTGAGGTTCTTATTTGCCCACTGGAGCACTGGAGCACTGTCTATAATGGGTTGAGGTTCTTATTTGCCCACTGGAACACTGTCTATTTTCAGAAGTAGGCCGCCCTTTAAAAATGAAAAAAAATGGATTATGTCATTTCAGGGGCTTTTACATCAAATGGGTGCTGGACAGTCGAAGTAATTGTCCAAATGAATGTCATGGTCTCAATTATGAATTTACCTTGAGCTGCTTGACTGTGATATTGCACATTGGTATGAAACAAAATGATAAGGTACTGGACTGATTGTGGCTGATAGATCCTACATGTTCAGTATCTATTCAACAGAGTTTAAGGGCTTATTTAAGTGATAATGCCTGAGAAGCCGGTGTTTGGAGGATGTATTGGTATGGGTGTTTTTAGGTCCGAGACGAAGTCATGGGCCTGCAAACCGTGCCAATACATCCTCCAAACATTGGCTTCGAGGGCATTATCACTTTTATACAATGTGTTACCAACATTTTGGTGCGGCATGTAGCCTCGTGGTTAGAGCATTGGGCTAGTAACTGAAATCAAATCCCCGAGCTGACAAGGTAAAAATCTGTCAATCTGCACCTGAACAACCCACTGTTCTCCGGTATGCCGTCATTGTAAATAAGAATGTGTTCTTAACTGACTTGCCTAGTTAAATACAGTTTACACACGCATTCAATTGCCATATTTTCATGAATTTATTGATATTATTGAATCCTTCCACAAGATATAGTCCCGACACAAATCTAGGGTTGCTACCCAAGCCGGCTGATTGTTTGTTCTATCGGCTCCGTTGCCAGAGATGTGACCCAGTCGTGCAGTCTTTTTGTTCTGTATCTATGGACGGGACACAGTCGTTCACTCTAAATATTCCATTGCCATACTGGCTGGCAACGTTCTTATCCTTTGCTTGCTAGCTAGCCAACTACGGCTAATTTACAGCCACTTCAAACAGTGCAGCCAGAATAACAACAGTAGGTGCATTTGCATTTGTTTAGGCTGTTTTCAAGTGACATTTATTTGGATAAATCCATAACAATGAGCTAATGAGGCTTGATTTCACCTGGCATAGAAAATGTGCTCTCTCGTCAGGACGCTGTTGTTCGAGAGCTAGCCAACAACACCGCTAACACAATCACTTCAAACTGAAGCTGGAAAGACTGCAAACTAGCTGCACTTCATTTCATTTGACCTTTATTCGTTTGACATTTCTTTGAATGTATGCTCTTAAGGATCTGACTTTTTTAAATATATTTTTTCGCCTAAATGACATACCCAAATCTAACTGTCACAATCGTCTTTAGGTGAAAGAGAGGACCAAGGCGCAGCGTGATATAAATACATCTTCTATTTATTTGAAGATGAAACGAACAAGAACACTAATACAAACTAGACAAAACAACAAACGACCGTGAAGCTAACAAACGAAAGTGCAGACACAAGCTACTAACGTCAAACATAGGCAATTACCCACAAACTACCTAATGCCTATGGCTGCCTAAATATGACTCCCAATCAGAGACAACGATAGACAGCTGTCTCTAATTGAGAAAAAATCCAGGCAACCATAGACTTACATAAACACCTACACTGAACACATCCCCATGAACTCTACCAAAACCCCCTAGACAATACACACACCCTAGACTAGACAAAAAACACACAAACATCCCCCAATGTCACACCCTGACCTAACTAAAATAATAAAGAAAACAAAGATAACTAAGGCCAGGGCGTGACACTAACTGCCTGTAGCTCAGGACCTGAAGCAAGGACGGCACTACAGTGGTAGGCTTGATTACCAACAATGACGAGACGGTCTACAGGGAGGAGGTGAGGGCCCTCGGAGTGTGGTGTCAGGAAAATAACCTCACACTCAACATCAACAAAACAAAGGAGATGATCTTGGACTTCAGGAAACAGCAGACGGAGCACCCCCCTATCCACATCGACGGGACAGTAGTGGAGAAGGTAGTAAGTTTTAAGTTCCTCGGCGTACACATCACGGACAAACTGAATTGGTCCACCCACACAGACAGCGTGGTGAAGAAGGCGCAGCAGCGCCTCTTCAACCTCAGGAGGCTGAAGAAATTCTGCTTGTCACCAAAAGCACTCACAAACTTTTACAGATGCACAATCGAGAGCATCCTGTCGGGCTGTATCACCGCCTGGTACGGCAACTGCTCCGCCCACAACCGTAAGGCTCTCCAGAGGGTAGTGAGGTCTGCACAACGCATCACCGGGGGCAAACTACCTGCCCTCCAGGACACCTACACCACCCGATGTCACAGGAAGGCCATAAAGATCATCAAGGACAACAACCACCCGAGCCACTGCCTGTTCACCCCGCTATCATCCAGAAGGCTAGGTCAGTACAGGTGCATCGAAGCAGGGACCGAGAGACTGAAAAACAGCCTCTATCTCAAGGCCATCAGACTGTTAAACAGCCACCACTAACATTGAGTGGCTGCTGCCAACATACTGACTCAACTCCAGCCACTTTAATAATGGAAAAATGTATTTAAAAAATCGTTTCACTATCCACTTTAAACAATGCCACTTTTATATGTTTACATACCCTACATTACTCATCTCATATGTTCTGTACTCTATACCATCTACTGCACCTTGCCTATGTTTATGTACATATTCTTCATCCCTTTACACTTGTGTGTAGAAGTAGTTGTTGTGAAATTGTTAGGTTAGATTACTCGTTGGTTATTACTGCATTGTCTGAACTAGAAGCACAAGCATTTCGCTACACTCGCATTAACATCTGCTAACCATGTGTATGTGACAAAGACAATTTGATTTGATTTGATTAGGATATGCATATTACCATTTGAAAGGAAACACTTTTAAGTTTGTGAAAATGTGAAATTAATGTAGGAGAATACAACACATCAGATTTGGTAAAAGATCATAAAAAAAACAAAAAAAGCGTAATTTTTGAAATGCAAGAGATAGGCCATAATATAATACTGCAGTTTAGGCACAATTTAGATTTTGGCCACTAGATGGCAGCGGTGTGTGTGCAAAGTTTCAGATTTATCCAGTGGAGCATTGCAATACAGTGATCCCTCGCCACTTCGCGGTTCACTTATCGCGGATTCGCTATTTCGCGGATTTTCATAATGCATTTTTTTTTTTTTTTTTGGTGCATTGTGCTCTGCATTCTGATTCGCTAAAAACTCACTCCCGCTTCTTGTATCAAAACATGCTACGAATTGTGCTATCATTTTGTCGTCTCGTGCAGTTATGTGTACGTACATAAAACAGCTTGGCAAATTTACATTAAGTTG